>NC_047512.1:11606926-11709426 GCF_902827115.2 Pseudochaenichthys georgianus | reverse complement strand
GCACGTGACCCCGCCGACCCTCCAGCACACACACAGCGGCCCGGCGGCAAGACCTTCCCACAAGATGCTGCAGGGTGTACGCGTGTAAAAAAAGAGGTTTGTGTATATGTGTCTGTGTGAGTGAGTGTGTGTGTGTGTGTGTGTGTGTGTGTGTGTGTGTGTGTGTGTGTGTGTGTGTGTGTGTGTGTGTGTGTGTGTGTGTGTGTTAGTCTTGCTGAACCCTCCGGTACCTTTTCACCTTGAGGTCAGAGGTCAACGGAGCAATCAAAGCCAGCTTCCAACTGCTCCCCGCCTAGACACGTCCTGTGTGTGTCTGCCTGTTTGTGTGTGTGTGTGTGTGTGTGTGTGTGTGTGTGTGTGTGTGTGTGTGTGTGTGTGTGTGTGTGTGTGTGTGTGTGTGTGTGTGTGTGTGTGTGTGTGTTTTCACCCTACAGCTCTCTATTTCTAAGAGTGTCCATGACTCTGCGTGTGTGCTGGCATGTATGTGACTGTTTAGATTTGTGTGCCTGCATGTGTGTGTGTGTGTGTGTGTGTGTGTGTGTGTGTGTGTGTGTGTGTGTGTGTGTGTGTGTGTGTGTGTGTGTGTGTGTGTGTGTGTGTGTGTGTGTTCCCCCCTTAAGCGATAGTTGCCCTATAGTCCACGGGAATCCCTCATCAAAGAGCAGAGAGTGTTCAAGGTGTCTGGGTCGTCAAAGCGCTTCGGCAACTTCTAACGCAACCGAGGGTGTGTGTAAAGGAAAAATAAAAGCTAGGCCATGACTCCTCAAATTCCCAAACATAGCCAAAACACACAGAGAGCAGAGATAATAAACGTTCACTTCCTCCACCACCTTGTGTTGACCTCTACCAGGTGGTGGATTTGTGAGGGAGGTACACCTTTTGTTCTAAATACATGACATTCCCTTTATGAGTTGTCGATACAATATGTCACATTAAAGTACATTGGTGCAAGTTCTGCTCCAGGTTAATTTCACAGGACATACAGAGGCGGGAGGTTTTTAGTCACAGGCAGGATTTAGTCGAGGAAGAAAGACCTTCTGATGACACGGAAGAGCACAATGTGGAGGTATTATTGGATTTGACGGAGCTGTATGAGAGTGTTAAAGTGTGAACTCAGGTCAGTGCTCGAGGGAAGACTGGAGCTAAAGCTGCTGCACAGGTCTGTGATCCACCTCAAAGCCAGAGGTCACATGACTACTGGCTGCAATCGAAAGCATTAAATCCTTTTTGGAAACTGAACCTAGACATTTTGATTCCTTTGTTTCGACCGGCATGTTTGAAAAGAAAACGTTGGCCAGATGAAAATGCAAAAACACAATCGATGACAGTGTGTACTGTAACAGTAAGTGACTTTTTAGTGCATCCTAAAAAAATAACTAGGTATCCATGTTGACTAGGCCCTTAATAGGATTTCTTACTGCATACATACTACTGTAATAAGGGACAATGTAAACTTAAGATCCATAGCATAACTACCTGCATAAAGATGAACAAAATGAACTACACTGTACTATTTTTGGCTATTTCAACAACAGACTCTGGAGCCTTTCTTGTATTTGTCTTTTTGACCTGACAACATACAGATACTATGCCATCATCTTTACCCAGAATCACGCTTAACCACTTCCCCAGTGGTGAGTAATTAATTGCCTTGCTCAAGGGTACTGTAAGTATGTCCTAGCAAAGTTTCAGTCAATAATGGAAGTCAATTAAAGCAACCATAGTATCACCTTACAAAGTAGAAATAAGTGTGAAACAAACCAAACAACTCTGGGTGGTCTTCAAAATACACACACAAACACTGACTGGATTTCAAAACACACGTGTACAGCACACACTCATTTACTACAGTTGCCAAAAAGATGATAATGAGGTCCTCACGAGTAGAATAAAGCCCACACGCCTTAGTTAAGTCTCCTAATAATCTCTGCAGGTGTCAAGGTGATATTCATATTAAAACACGGCGCATATTAGCACCAGAACTCCTGTTACTACACACAGTATAGGTCTATAAAGAGTATGTGAGTGCATCAGTGTTTCTTGATCTCATATATTCATCGTCAAATCTTTGTGTATATGAATGCGAAAGTCGGTAGACGTTATGTATTATAGATGTGTAGTATACATATGTATGGTGCATGTGTGCCAAAGTATGTGAGTGGGTACTTATGTGGGCGTGAGTCTGTGAGTGTGTGTTTCACCCTAAAGCCAAAATGTGTGTTCTGAGGGGAGAAGGCGAGTTTTTCTACAGAGCCCATATGGTTCTAATTCTTCCATACACATTCATGAGGCATTTCTGCATTTTAAAGGAAAACTCTAAGCGAGAGAAGAAAGGAGGAAGAGAAGAGAGAGTTTATTCCCCGTAAAGATTTCAGATCAGAGGGCTGGCTTGTTTCACAACCAGCCGGGTTAGTGAGACTAATATCGAAGACCTCACAGAGTTTAACTCTTGTTCGCATTCCCCTGCCCTTTCTTCATCGCACAAACACCCAACATATATTCCTTTCACACATATGGGGAAGAACATGTCTCACGGTTGCATACACACACACACACACACGCTTGAAAACAGACCTCACAAAAAGTCTGGGCAGATAGCATGCCCCAAGGACATAGGAGATGAAAACTAAAACCATACGCAGAGAGGAAGAGAAAGAGAGGGATAAGCTCAGGGGAAAGAGAGATCGAAAGACGGAGAGAGGGGAAATGAGAGCGGTCATTATCCAGCAAAATGTCCCAGCAGCCTTTTTACCAAAACCAAAGTAAAGGAAATATATCATGTGTGTGTGTGTGTGTGTGTGTGTGTGTGTGTGTGTGTGTGTGTGTGTGTGTGTGTGTGTGTGTGTGTGTGTGTGTGTGTGTGTGTGTGTGTGTGTGTGTGTGAGCTGCCACTTTTTACACGCTAACAGGCAACAAATCAGCCAGCAGCCACATCTATATGCTCCGTATAAGCTACCCTGTACAACATCAATCTGGGTATGAGCCTGTGTGTGTGTGTGTGTGTGTGTGTGTGTGTGTGTGTGTGTGTGGTGTGTGTGTGTGTGTGTGTGTGTGTGTGTGTGTGTGTGTGTGTGTGTGTGTGTGTGTGTGTGTGCATGTGTGTGTGCGTGTGTGTGTGTGTGTGTGTGTGTGTGTGTGCGTGCGTGCGTGCGTGCGTGCGTGCGTGTGTGTGTGTGTGTGTGTGTGTGTGTGTGTGTGTGTGTGTGTGTGTGTGTGTGTGTGTGTGTGTGTGTGTGTGTGTGTGTGTGACCAAGGATCAGAGTGTGAACAAGCAGCAGCTGGTGAAAAGTGAGGGAGTGACAAGGTGTTCACAGGGAGATACAGTAGACAGACATACAGTAGAGGAAGGAGATAGGGAGAGATGGGAGGAACATAACAACAATATGACAGCATGAAGGAGAGAGAGAGAGAGAGAGAGAGAGAGAGAGAGAGAGAGAGAGAGAGAGAGAGAGAGAGAGAGAGAACAACTGCCCCAACTTGAGATCACCACAGCTCACCGTCACACCGCATCAAAGCAACGGAGGAGACAAACAGATATAGTACAAATAAAGGTAACACTTTATATTAAGGTACACATATTCACCATCAACTAGTTAGCAGTTTATTGACTCTTTATTAGTCATTATTAAACACGTATTAATGCCTTATTCTACATGACCATATTCTACAAGTGATAAGCCATTAGTTGAGAGTTTTTCCTCAATAACCCTCTAATTAGTGCTTATTTGTTGCAAGTAAGGACGTTGTTGTTTTGGTCTTAATATGCTCTGCTCACTATGGGCCTAGTAAGGCAGCAGTACCACAAGAACGATAGTTACGGCTGTAACTACGGTAACTATGAGAGAGAGATGTTCAGGCATTAGATGGAGAAAAGTATAATATACGTCAAAGTCAAAAGAGGAATGTTAGAGAACTCAGTTTAACAATAAGTTGTTATGGACTGTAAGAACAACCTGCTTGCAACACACTTGCACACACACACACACACACACACACACACACACACACACACACACACACACACACACACACACACACACACACGGCTGAAATAGTATACTGTGCCTCATGCCACTCAAGTGCGAAAACACACACAAAGGGAATGTCCTCATTTAGAATGAACTGAATGGAAAGCACAAACACACACACGCTTTATCTCTCACACACACACACACACACACACACACACACACACACACACACACACACACACATTCCTCTGCTCGCCAATATGAGCATTATAACCCTGTATCCCATTCACATTCTTGTATCTGGAAATATGAACGTAAACATCATTTAAATGTTGAGTATGCTTCTGCATTTGAGCTGATGTATTTGTTATTGTGTGCGTGTGTGAGTGTGTGTACACATGTGTCTGTATTCACTATTCAAATGAAGGACAGAGTATCAGACTGCTGGGAGTGCAGTGCACGACTATGAGTTTAGAGTCATGATTGTACACAGAGACGATTGAGCAACAACTCTGCTCTAATATGTTGCACATTTACTCCAATGTGTGTGTGTGCGTGTGTGCGTGTGCGTGTGCGTGCGTGCGTGCGATTTGGTCTTTGCATGTATCTCTCTTTTAATTAATACAATGAAACACAATGATGGTAAGTAAGCGGCTCCTTTATTACTCCTTTATTACTGAGTGTTATTATCAAACGGAAATTGTCCTGGGCGTAAATGAAAGTGCTAAAGTATTAAATCTCCCTCATGCTTTTCTACCTCTCTCTCCACCAATCTCAACTAGATTGAGTGTGTGATGACAACCAACCGGAGTAATTGCGGCAACAGCGATAATCTGCTTCAATATTCGTGTCACAGTGAAAGTGGATCTGTCTTCCCTGCCTGCAGAGCCTGTTTAAACACCAGGCAGGAGTTATTAGAGCAAGTAAAACAGGGCTGGATAATATTATGCCTGCTAAAGATGTGGATCTTGGAGAGTTCAAAGCTGGAAATGAGAATGTCGAGCTCATATAAATACGTCCAGTGAACTATTACTGTAAATAAAAGTAAGATGTTAGCACGGTTTTTCATTTCATGTGTATAGGGCAGTAAGGGTCTGTTACATCCAAGAAAATATGATTATCTTTAATTCCTTTCGGTCTTTAAATTATCGTTTTGTTTTATTTAACTTGGATAATTTTCATACAGTAGTTTTGGCTATAATTCTTATAATATCATTGTAGTCAAGTGTGGGAACAAAACAATATTGCGCTAGTACAACAGGGAAGGAACATGCCCGGTAAGGTGATTGCAAAAGGTAACTTTATTACTAAAACTAGATGTTAACGTGAAAATTAACAAATCTACAGGATTAATCGTGCTTTTTTATGGGTATTGAAAAAACGTTGCTTGTATTCTTCACACTGACCACGTTTGCAGTCCCTTAATCCCACACATTCTTAACATTTGGAAATGGGGAAGGGATGTTAATATTTCCGGCAAAGGCGCCCTGGAAACATTAGTTACTTGGTCTGATCCTCTTTAGACACAGAGGACTTAGAGGCTTCCTGAACGACTGGGTCATTGTACAATGGAGGAACACAACAATGCAGAAACAGAGGTGTCGAAACACAGGAACTAAGACAGAAAAAAGGGTCGCTCAAGGGAGGGGGGGATTTAAACTTCTCGGAGCTAACTGATTAAGCTAATCAAAATGTAATTACAAAGAATTACAGCCAAGACCTTCGGATGTCCGGATTACTGTGTGCGTGAGTGTGAATGTCTGCGATACGATACGAGCCAACCAGGTGCAAACCCTCTCATTGACATGTTGAGAAGGAGAGGAAGAAAGAAAAACAGTGAAAGAGAAGAAGAAACACAAAAAAGAGAGGGAGAGTAAGAACATAGAGGAGGGATGCAAGGCCAGAAAGCAACATGACAGGGGTGAACGTTTCCCAGTCGGGCCAGAGCTCCCAGAGCGACGTCTGTTCTGGCCATTACAAAAGTATACCTGTCACTTTTTGTACGTGTGTGTGCGTGTGTGTGTGTGTGCGTGTGTGTGTGCGTGTGTGTGCTGTTGTTGCAGCACTGAGGAATGTCAGGAATCCCTCTCCCTAAAAGTGTCACTACCACCTCAGGCACTTTTATCAACTGGCCTCATCTCCCCCTTCAATCCTTCCTTCCCTTCCTCTCTCCCTCCTTCCTTCTTTCTCTTCTATTCCTAAGCCAGCAAGATCAGAACAAAGGGGTCAGAGGTCAAACTGTCTGTTATTATATAAAGAAATAGAGCGGATAAAACAAGGTAGAAAAGGAGAGAATATTAAGGAGTCGAGGATTGCGAGTAGACACTGAACAATGGGCTGCATTTGCATTTAAATGTTTTACACACCGTTAAGTTAGCTTTTAATGAGAGAAGGGACACTTCTGATATCACGTATTCAAGCTAGCAGATGTAAATCTGCACAGGGTCATGACCACATGAGTTAAAATAATAATCAAGGATGTTTTCACATAAATGAAATGATCTTTTGCTGCCCGTCGTGCACACGAAGTGAAGGGTTTATGTTGTGCTGCAGGAGCACAGGGTAGTTTGTTTAGATAGAAGAACAATACTTGGTTCTTCACGTTTTTCACATTTGTTATTTTTTAATCTGTTTGAAATAAAGACTGAAAGAAAGAAAGAAAGAAAGAAAGAAAGAAAGAAAGAAAGAAAGAAAGAAAGAAAGAAAGAAAGAAAGGGGGACTGGACTAAATGTTATTGGTGTTACCTTGGATTTGGCGTTGAGAATACAAAAGTAGACAATAGAATAATAAAGTTATTAAACTGAACAGTGGATTTGGATCATTATTAATCCCCAAGCATGTATGTTGTATTTATCAAAAAGCTCCCTTATCTTATGCTGGTGTACTAAGACGTCATATAGGCATAAGGAGGGCTAACAGACAGATATCGTCCTTGAAAATACAATATCTGCAAAGAGCAGTTCAATCATTACACATGAAAGAGACATTTCCATCGTATAGTTTTTTACACGGAAACCCTCAGACAACACCTTTACTGGTCTTCACAAACCTAGAGGAAATTATATATCTCATTACTCAGTTCGGACATGTTCACATTGACTCCCTGGGGTGCTACAATTAAAGGTCAATAGCAGGTAGCAATTTGCCCTTTTAAGATTCATGTCTTGGCTTTGTTCTGATAGATAATAATGAGGATGATGATGACATGTATCACCAAACATTCTGCCAACATCAGTGTGTGTTTGAACCTTGCCTTTGAAACGGAGCAAGAGTATGATACCACTTAGTTTGCCGAGGCAAAGTGAGAAGTAGCGTACTTCTCCGTGCTGCGCGATGCAACACCGAGTCATTTGTCATCCGCTGACAAGCCATGTAACAGAAATGAGCCAGAGCCAACGTCAACAGCGTCTTGCTGAGGGAAAGGAGGGAAAGTGAGATCGTACAAAGAGAAAGGCAGGAAAGAAGTGACAGAACAGAAAAGGAGGGGAGGAAGGAAGGCATTGTGCGGGAAAATATTTGCGAAAGGAAGCTTAGAAATGCGGATAAAAAAAATAAAACAACTAAGAGAGAGGGGAAATGATAGAGGGAAAGAGGAGGAAAAAGGAAAGAGGAGATACACAAAAATGTGGAGTGATAAAGAGATGTGATTAAGGGGGGCAAGAAAGAGAGGAGAATTTTATCTTGGTGAAAGAGCCCCTAAATCCTCCTGCTGACTGACATTTCCTCTTCCTTAAATACCTTCTTCTGAATTGCTTTTGTCTGCCTACATCCCTGTTCGTGTGTGTGCATGTGTGCATGTGCGCGTGTGTGTGTGTGTGTGTCTCAGTAATCTAAGGAGGCTTTGTGCTGCAGTAGCTAGGTTAAGTCTTCCAAACCTGTATTAAAGCCACTTGTTAAACACAATGGTGTTACAAGTGGCTCTTTTGAATACAACAGTCATGGCTCTCAGAAAATAGTGGGAAAGGAAGGGCTGACATTGTTCATCATTCAGTTTGAACCGTTGTTCTTGTCTTCCTTCCACCGTTGTTTTTCCTGCCTCGTTTCTGCAGGCTGACAGGGCATTGAGCGTGGTGTTAAAGTGAGAAACAGAAACCTTTCATGTTACAGCAACAAAACAAGAAACTGCCTAAAGTTGATGTGACTTGACGATTGTTAGATTGCCGGTGTGTTTCTGTATCTTGTTCGAGGTTTTCAAAACAGCAGACAGAGTTAACCTGACAGCAGATTTCCGAAGCTGTCATGATGATCGAGGAAGCAGAACCAAAAACACTGCGGGGCTTCTTGACCAGGGAGTTTTGTTACTGCACCAACAAACACTGCTTCAGGACTACATCCACCTGGAAAACACAAATACTGTTTACCCGATTTCTTTCTACATCCCCTTTCAGTTTTTTTAATATTCAACCAACAGGAAATACATGATACTTGGTGTTGGAATACATCAGAGATAAAGGTGTCTTACTGGCATATCTTCTGAGTGAGAAAAAAAGTGAATCAATGTTTGTTGAAATGACTTCTAAACCTAGACACATACGTAGTTATAGCCAATGGCTGGTGTCAATGACAAGAGACACTGGTGAAGGTTGTTCAGATCCAGCATTGTTCATTTGAAAACCTTATTGGCAACTGTTTCTCTTAAGAGACACCTAATGGATCACAAATACGTTACCTAAAAAGGTAGAATAATTGTAATGGTGATTAATAGCTTCAAAGTCAAGTCAAAATAATCACTAAAATTAAAAAATGGTCCACAGCTGTCCTTCCTGGCAGTAGAAGTGACTAAGCATGTCTTCCAGGAAGAGATAAAAGCCGTTTAGAGAGACAGATAGCTCAGTTGACCCAATGCCTCAGCCCCATTGGAGCTCCAATGGCCCAATCAACCAATTACACATTAGCTACGGCAGGCTGTCATTAGAAGGTTCAAACATCCGCCCGGCAACGGAATCTGACTCTGAGGTGTGATTGGTGGGACCGCCCGGGGCGCCGCGGTAACGACGGGTCATCGAAGTGACACGGAGCTATGCTGGTGTCGACGACAGTTCAGTTGAAAGGTCAGAGCTGAGGGAGGGACACACTTTAACTACACAGTGTGTGTGTATGTGTGTGTGTGTGTGTGTGTGTGTGTGTGTGTGTGTGTGTGTGTGTGTGTGTGTGTGTGTGTGTGTGTGTGTGTGTGTGTGTGTGTGTGTGTGTGTGTGTGTGTGTGTGTGTCACGTTCAGCCATGCTCATTAACTGAGATGCTGATTTATTATTGGTCTAATTACAGAGCTGTGGATGCCAATCACTTATGACTAACCTACACACTCAAACGGCAGCCTTCCACAGGTTAAGGCGTGCATGCTTGTGTGTGTGTGTGTTTGTGCATGTGTGTTTCTTAAATCAGGAAGTGCAGTAGACTAAAGCCGTTTCCAATAACGGAAGAACTCACGACCGCTCTGCTTTCCCTAATGAACTCTTTATTAAGTGGCATTACACTACACAGATGGCAGCGACGTGGTCAACCGAGTAGTAAACCACTGTGAGTACGGAGATCACAGCCATCTGATTGCTATATATATCATTTGGATTGTAACTCTTTTTATAATGGGGACCGTTCCACGGACAAACAGTGAGCAGGGAAATAACAAAATACATGTGTTCACTTCAGTGTGGAATCATTTATAGAGTATCACAGACAAAATACATGTGTTCACTTCAGTGTGGAATCATTTATAGAGTATCACAGACAAAATACATGTCGACTATTATACTGTTTTGGATAAATTACCTTCTTTCTTGTAAGATTCCTAAACACTCGTTATTCTAAATGAGTTTGATCTCCAGTTAACAGATTACATTGACTCAATTATCTGTTTTGAATTTTCTAAGCTTTTATCCTTTATTGAAGTGGACCTATCATGCTATATTTGAAATATATATTGTAAGGCCATACCTATATAAAACATGTCTGTGAAGTTCACCCATTGTAGCCATGCCTCATACTGTACTGCTCAAACCCCTCTTTTAAAGCCCTGTTAGAGAAATGCAGATGTTGGGTCCTTAGCTTGAAAAAAATAAAAGAGGAGGCGGAGCTAATGCCTGATCAGAATTCTACCAGAGATAAAGTTAAATTCGGTTGTGATAAAACGGCATCCTGTTTAAACCATGTCAAGGATTATTTCTGAAATAGTATGGAGCTCAAATGCCTTTTCTCTTGCAGGTTTATCACAAGGTGAGTTCTTTTTTTATTTCCTGCTTTTTAAAACACATTACAGTCGACAGTACAGGTTAGCTCTGAGTGTTAGCGAGTGTTGCTAATGTAAACAAAGTCGTCCAAAACACGCCAGGCATTGTTTCTGATAGCAACTGTCTGTGGGTCCGCTGCCGATTCGACGTCAGTTCGGATGGAAATCTGTATCCGCTCGTTGTACACCCGTTTTTTTAAAAGATTTGGGTATGGAGGAAAAGAGAGAGGGTTTTATTTTCTGACGCTGCGTGAGTTCCCCGACGCACCGGGGACACATATTTATGTATAGAAGACATCAAAAAGTGCATTTTGCATGATAGGTCCCCTTTAAATGTGTTTTTTCTAACTTTTTCAACAAACCAGCTCCACTCATAATGTCTGTCTAATCTTCTTCACAATGTATTTCATGCACTATTTACCACTAATAAGATAATTCCTCCAAGAGCTGAGGATGTTAACAATCTAACAATCACTCCCTTCCAGAGGACTTTCTCCTCATTGAAAATATTTTTGAATGTCTCTTTTTAAACTTGCCTCATAACCTCTGCTTCAGTCTGGATCATGTTTGTTTCATCCGTTTCCAACTAATTCCCTCAGCCACAGTTCAGCTGAAATGTGTCTTTCCGTATTGGCTGTCAAACACTGTGCACAGTCCAATAGTAAGACCTTGACAGTGCGGAGAACAACACATCATTACTGATCTAATGGGAACAGGGCTGACAGTTGTTATGTGAGGATGTGCGTGCATGTGTGCATGTGTGCGTGTGTGTGTCGGTGTGTGTCGGTGAGGCAGGAGAGGTAAGAGAGACCAGGTGACAGAAATGGACAGCTATCACAGCTAACCTCATGCGAGTGATCTGGATGTCATGGTAGCGTAAGCCTGCCAGTTTCTTCACCTTCAGCCCTGAATACATAATATAATGTAATGCAAAATATAATGCCCCTTCGTGAGCTGAATATTTATTTCCTGGCTGTTAAACCAGTCGGAGGTAGCCTGGAGGGTAAAACACTGAGATCACGACTGGAAGGTCACTGGTTCAGATCCCTAGACTGGCGTAGCGTCCCCGTGAGTTAACAAGCCCACGATGAAGAAATAATAAACCCAAAATCCCATTCAAAATCCAACCAACAGTCGGAGACGCAAATCTGCAAAGGAACCTGTGTTAAATTAAGTTCCAGCACTATTGATTTAGCAATGCATATCTGATTCCTATACATCACCTGTGTGTGGGGGCTGCTAGTTTACAGATAATGAGCCATCTATATGCACACACTGTTTTATAGCCTGCCTGAACCTTAGCTACACCGTGAAGACTCATATGGTAAAAAGTACAGATAAGGTTTGATAAATGAAACCAATGTGAAAACAAGTGAAAGGGAAAGACAATGGCAGATGAATATGTGAGATGTGTGAGAAATGAATGCATTTTAAATAAGAGCAAGACAGAACGAAGGGGGAATAATCCAGCTCCTGACTGTATATGGTCTAGTCAGTGTAATCACTCATACATATGCATTAAGGTTGACTGCTTTAGTTAAAAACGGACCAACTCTGCAATCTAAATGCATTTGAGTGTGGATAACACATGATTACATATTGAAAAGTGGGTTTATAATGCAAATAAACCTCACACTGTTATTGTGGTCTTGACATATCAGGGTCTAACTTCTCAAAAAAGGCTGTATTTTGCCGAATGTATGCATCGTGTATTGTAGATATTTGCTGCTGGATAATACCACGACGAATAACTTGATACAACTTGAAGGTAATTACAAGTATCACACTGCTCTCTTTACATGTCCTACTTCCAAAGGGAAACAGGAGAGCAGCAGCCCCCGCCAATATCAAGATTAATATGTTTCATGTTTTAATGTCTCATAAGGTGATTTGCAAATAGCGCAGACTGAATTTAAATCCACCATCATGGGCCTTTAACCTCGACCAAGATGACTCACCGAGTCCCAGACTCCAGACTCAAGCGGGGCAAAGAGAGAGAGGCTGACTTCTAACACACGTTTTCTTTTGTTTTTTAAAAACACGCTTCCTCACCTCTGTTTTTGTGCGGATAAGGCGGCTTTCAGAAACCCCTGTATTCATCTCACACACAAACACACACACACTGTGTCTATAGTGCACGTAAACTAATTCACAGCTTCCCACAACCTCATGTATCCTCTGGCCTCTTTTCTCCGACAGATTTATATCGAGTGCCTTCTGGGATACGGGAAAGTTAAACATACACGCATGCACACAATCGCACACAACAACACCCTCAAATTTGTGCACACACACACACGTACGCGGACACAAACCATAGAAGGGGAAAGCAAATACAACTCTTTTCTTGCTCATTCAGGGAGGAATGTGTGAAGCTATGGTGATGCACTAACACCTACACTATAGAGACATAGATTGCCGTGTGTGTGTGTGCGTGTGTGCGCGCGTGTGTGTGTGTGTGTGTGTTTGCGTGCGTGCGTGCAAACTTTCGCTTCCAATGCTATGGTGATGCACCGACACCCAGCCTAATGCAGGTGGATTGTGGGATATGTGACACATACAAAGAGCCCGCAGATTCAGAAGGCAGAATAAAAGAGGATTGCTTCCCCTCCCTCTTCTCCACACATGAGTGAAAAATAGGATGCGGGCTCCTTTGTGAGCAGACACCAGCTCAGAGGCTTTGCAGAGTGAAGTGTCCGGGTCAAAATTCACTTTCAGAGGGGTTCAGATTTCATCCCCCCTAAAACCCAAACAGGACAAATCACATATGTTGTCAGTCCTAAGGGAATAAATGAAGTTGAATTTAAAATACAGTTCTGATGCACTGCCAGAAACGTCATTGAGTCAATCTGCTTTTCCCACTTGGGTGATATTGTTGGTGCACGGCCAAACGTGCCACAAACCACCTCAATGGCGTATTTAACCCACCAGGAACAATAGTTACATTTACAAATGTGTACTGTCAACAAACTTTTGAAAAACAGTGAACTTTATGACATCAGCTAGGCCTTTATGCTTTTACCCCTACGGGCTGTTATTTTAAGTAAATTACTCCGTAAACACTTAAACCGTGTGCAGTACGGTCTCAGTACAGTGATGTGTCTCTGTAAATAAGCAGGTAAAGCATTGTGTCTGGTAACATAAAACCTTAGTGGGTATATTTGATTATTTGTATTGTATCTTTCTCTCTCCTGTTTTTTCTGAATGATCCCATTACTACTATCTCATGTCCTTTATTGCAGGAACAGAACATAAAAAAAGACACTTACACAGATTAAACAAGTGGCACAAAGAGACAACAAAGGTTACTGGAATGAATCTTCAAGACAATTATCAAATTCCAACGGACATAAAAAAAAAATCGATGTCATTCAGATACGATATACAGCATGTGTTTGCACTTCCCCACTTGAAGCCGTCTAACCCAAGTCAAACCGTGCATGACATTCACATGACAGCTAGATGGAAATGTAACTGCAGAGACAGAAAAAAGGAAGGACAGAGAAGGAGAGAGAGTGGAAGAGGTTGTAAATGGAGACATTGCTTGAATTGCTCGGATTCCTTTTGTCTTGTGTTGTTTGCGGGCAATCACGCGCATGTGTGTGTGTGCGTGCGTGCGTGCGTGTGTGTGTGTGTTTTAAGGAGGTCACAGTTGGAAACCTCTCACTGCAGGGCAAATGTAACAAGAGCAAGACGTACGTAACTTCACTAACACTCTAAGGTAGTGGGAGACAGGAATACAGCGAGGGGAGACGGACGAAGGGACCAGACCATTTTAAGGCCTGTAATGCAACATAAGTAGAACAAAGTCTTCTCTAAAGTTTCATTCATGCCGGCTCATATTGATTTGTATACAGAGCTCCCACTCGGCCAGCCGATTATTGTAGTACTTCTCTGCTTCCCCATCTTTCACTTTAACCCCCTCCTCTAAAAGACATTTAGCATACACAAACATCTGCACAAACAGACACACACATATGCATTGATAACATGTGATTTTTAAGACAGACAGTGCAGTCTACTGACCGGACACACACACACACACACACACACACACACACACACACACACACACACACACACACACACACACACACCTGTTAACTCTTAATGAACAGACAGACTGACAGACGGGGGGGGGGCATGAAAGGGGCATTTGATGCATGCCGTTTCCTTCCTTTCCAACTTCCTGTTACTTGATGTCTTACTTGCCGTTTTCCTGCCTGTGTTCCTCACTTATTCATTTTTCATTTATTTCCCATCAATATCTTAAAGTGTTGTCACTTTCTGGAGGCATATGGAATGAAGCATAAACGGGATGATGAGAATCAATCCATTTGAAGAGCTGTGGTGCGTGCATTAGTTTGACTCATCGTTGTAAAACTTGGGAAATGCTGTGATATCACGTCTCCAAGAAGTATTCATCGCTTCTTTTTGACCAAGCAAACGTTTCACTCGTATTGAGAAAATCACAATGTCTTTCTTTCTCTTAAACTTTCTGTCTGTGTTTACAGACCACGTCTTTGTCCACTACTCTCCCTCCCCCAGCTAAACCAGTGAGGAATGCAGTTGATGAGGATTTCCCAGCCTGTGTGTGAGTGCGTGTGCGAGTGTGTGCACGTGGATAAAACATTCCTGCCCCCCGTTATGCAGAGGCACACACCTGCAGGGCACCTGAGGTCACAGGGTCACACACACGCCCCCACACACACACACACTTTGGGGGCATGCATGACTGGGCACCAACTACCTGTTGCTCTCTTTTCTTGTTTCTCTATACCTGCACCCTGCATAGCTCAAAGACATGCACACTCTTTTCTCAGTCCTCTATTCCACCACCTACTTTTCAACCGTGGCATAAAACAAGTAAAAACATTTGTAAAACCACCTACAGGCACGGTTTAATGCATTACTTTCCTTATGTATTGATTTATATCCTTCTTCCTATATTTCCTTGAAGCCACCCAGAGCGCAGCCAGTGAGAAAGTCATTAGAGATAGTAGTTTGTACTGGGATTAGGAAACTAAGCTGGTAAATACTGCAAGGCTTTCAGCTGGCAGCCAGAAAACGGAAGGCAGAAGAAGAGACAATGACATTGGTAGAAAGACAGGGGTAGAGGGGGAGGGAATGAGAGAAAGAGAGAGGGAGAGAAGAGAAAAATGAAAGCAGGTGAAAGCGAGACAGACAGAGTAAGACGCGATTAGGAGGTAGTCAGTAAAAAATAAAGCGGCTTCCCTCGTTGCTCATTAAAAGTTGAGGGAACTCAAACAGAGCTGGTGGCAGCTTGCAGTCCTTCTGCTGAAAACCAAACAGAGCGACGGAGCAAATGGGAGCCGAGGAGAACAGAGGAATGGCAGAGAATGGAGGTACTTAGTTTTCCCAGTCGTTTAGCAGTCGTGTTGTTGTCAGTCTTTAAAGAAGCTTAGAGAGGACGGCCATTCACTCCGGGCCGGGCAGACACAGCTGCTACACACACACACACACACACACACACGCAAAACGGTTGAAACTGAATTTGTGTTCAACAAAGATAAGATTCAATAAACAGACGGAAGTAAAAAGAAATCCATAGCACAAGAGCTCAAAAGTGCATATGGAGCTATAAAATAAACATTAAAATAAAAGACTACATATCTTCCCAAAAGCATTGTACCTGCTGTCACTACTGATTTGTATTGTGTGAAAAACACTTCATTTGACCAACATAAACTCTGCATAAAGTTGAACAATAACAACTTGCACAATTGCACAATATTTGTTTTTTGTTTTTTAAGTTTGAGATCTTGAGTTATTTTGCAAATTTAACACACATGGAGTTAAATACTGTACACTAGGGCTGCTCAATTCATCGTATTTTAATCGCAATTACGATTATGGCTTGCAACGATTACGAAAACAACGTAATCGAAATAAAACGATTATTTTTTATTATTATTATTACTTTTTTTAAATAATAAAAAATAATACTTAAAGTTCAGGGTAATCAACTGTTAAAAACTTACTGTTCACATTTTTTTTATCCAATAAATGGATGTTTTCAAAGTCAATGAATAATCGCAATTACAATTATTGAGCCAAATAATCGAGATGATGATTTTACTGTACACCCAATGTAATGCATAACACACAAACACACACGTACAGTTAGACATGTTTTGAATCACCCAATAAGAGTGTGGGACTAAAGCTCTGGGTTTGGAGGGTGTGAAAGACGGAACAAAAAGGAAGAGGAAGAGTGACACTAGTCATTAAAACTGGTGTGTGTACACAGACACACAGAGGCCCTCAAGACTAAATGAAATGGACCCTATGTGTGAAGAGCTGAAAGCTTTTAAACAAACTGCAGAACGAGACATTTCTAAAGAGGGCTGGACTCAATATCTGGAGAGACAGACAGATAAACAGGCGGACTTTTGAGAGAGAGGAAAAGAACAGGAGCTGTCAGAGGCTTTCTTTTCCCATGAGTCGAGAGGCCAAAATGTCCATTTAAAGAACTGAAGAAATGTCAAAGTCAAGTCGCATCAGTTTGATCATTGAACTTAGAAAAATAGCAGCAAAATGGGCCTGATGACATGTATTTAAGTTTGATGTAAGAGACTGACCTGACGGGGCAACCAGTTTCATTATGAAGAGTGAAGTCAAAGAGCTCTGTGTGGGCTATTACTGTTAGCTACATAAACATTAGCCCTTAAAACAGGCAGGTTTATGGTCTTTGCTCGTATACCTTTGAGAGGAAACTAAGAACAAAGGTAATTGTATTCTTACATAGTTTCTAAGCTCACTGTATTAAGAAATACAGTCATGTACATGCACACAAACCTATAACACATTACACGAGAGGGAAAACCCCAAAAAGCATAATATGGCTCCTTCGACATCTAAGAACTTTACTTTTCAAGTTGTTCATCACCTCTCTCTTTCTTTGAATTTCAAATCAATTCATCTCTGCATAACGGCTACCAGTTGCTCCTTCTTCCGTTGTTCACTTCCTACCACTGAATAGTTCAGCAGTATATGTACATGTGTTTATTTAAAGCACAGGGCTTTGGATGCAGCACGGTGGGAATATCTTTGCATCATTAATGTCCACCAAAAGAAACAGCCCTGCTGCTGGGTATGCCTCAAAATGTTTTTCTGTAAAGAAGCTCAAAAGGGCATCTGGTGCATGGAAATGCAGCATTTCATCCACCGACTATGAAACTGAGATGCATAATTATATTTTTCACAAACAAGTCCCAGTTTCTGGTGCTGTGTGTGTGTGTGTGTGTGTGTGTGTGTGTGTGTGTGTGTGTGTGTGTGTGTGTGTGTGTGTGTGTGTGTGTGTGTGTGTGTGTGTGTGTGTGTGTGTGTGTGTGTGTGTGTGTGTGTGTGTGTGTGTGTGTGTGTGTGTTGTGTGTGTGTGTGTGTGTGTGTGTGTGTGTGTGTGTGTAATTTCAGTTTAGCGGACAGTAAAAAGAGGAAGCTGTGGGTGATCGGCTCCTCTCTGTACTCTCTATGTGGTTTCGGTCTTTGTGAGTCTGTGTCTTGCTCTGATCATGGGTGAGTACAAGGGCAAGCGTGTGATGAGCCCGTGTGTGTGTGTGTGTGTGTGTGTGTGTGTGTGTGTGTGTGTGTGTGTGTGTGTGTGTGTGTGTGTGTGTGCGCGTGTGTTCATGCACATTTCCTTTCCCTTCAGATCATATGAGCGTGGGAGGTTTATAAATGCTACATAAAGCCAGCAGCGCAGGCCAAAATACGTGTGTGTGTGTGTGTGTGTGTGTGTGTGTGTGTGTGTGTGTGTGTGTGTGTGTGTGTGTGTGTGTGTGTGTGTGTGTGTGTGTGTGTGTGTGTGTGTGTGTGAATATAGATTTCCCAACCCGCCTATTTACAGCTAAAGGAAAACTGTGATTAGAGAGAAAGGAGAGAGCGAGAGAGAAAGAGACAGAGGAAGAGAGGGGGCAGAAAGAAAACTCTCTCCATCTGGCCTGGTGGTGAGCGTGCCAGGACACACATGTGCGCACGCACGCACACACACACACACACACACACACACACACACACACACACACACACACACACACACACACTCACACAAGGAAAGGCACAAACACACTGATAGAGTTGTTTTCTTGTTTTGTTCTATTCTCATTTTATGGTCATAAACAATACCTCACGAAGCAACATCCTGACAACGTGTGCACACACACACCCGAACACTGATATGCACACACAACCACACACACGCACGTGAAAGTGAGAGACAGATATACTGACTAACAGACAGCTCGATGGACAAACAGACAAACAAGCAGACAGACAGACAGACAGACAGTGTCTCCCCCAAAAACAACCACAGTGGCTTTTGAATTTAAAGCTTCTAACTAAGAGATTTTACCCCAGAAATACCACAATGTCGATGGGTTTAGGGATGGGGTAACACACACAACACACACACACACACACACACACACACACTTGCATGGTCCTATTACAAACTTAATACCGACTTAATCACAGCAGAGGTTTCTAAACCCCTTTTCCTGGCCACAAAGAGTATGTTCCTCTGCTGCTCCAATGGTGCTGCTAAGGGTCAATTCAATGCATACTTAAGGTTCAGAATGCCATTTATTGTTGTAAAATAATTATATGAAAAAGGATAACTTTCCTTGTCGCTGATTATTGATTTTTAATATTTTACCTATTGCTTATATCTTTTGTATGGGGTAAAACAGATATGATATCAGTTCTTAATTTCGGCAAAGTCAATGTTCCACTTGCAATGATCCAAAGGATTTAACCATTGTTATCCAGCGCTCTGAAAAGCTCCAGGATTCCCCGCAGAGGCAGTCGAGTTACAGTTGAAAAACAAAACGACTTTTGAAATGACTGAGGAGGTCTGGCTGCTCAATGGCTTGTTAACTGTGGCCATGTTTGCTTTACAAATACTGTAAGAATAAGAATGTCTGAGCTGTGTGAAATTGGGCCCGTCTGTATTTGAAACCACACGTTATACTGCATGATCCTGCTGAGGATCCACTGCCAGCACAAAGGACTATCCTAAATATGTTCAGCTCCATTAGTTTGACTTTTCCACTTTTCAAAAATAAAGATAGTGAACTGCTCTGCCCTTCAAGGAAAACATAACCCAGTGAAATATTTCAATTACCTTTTAATAGATTTAAACACGTTAGTCTCCATGTCTGGTTTATTACTCGATCAACTGCATGCATATGCTAATACTGCTCCCAGTTAATGAGCTTACCAGATATGTTCTGTTAGTGGGGGCTGAGGGTTTCCTGCTGTGCTGTTAATGTACTGGTCAGCCACAGGGAAAAGTGCTTATTTCTCTCTAACGATTTTTTAATTATTTGAAGAAATGACAAATGACTCTCAGATGACAGGATCAAACCAGACAGAATAGAATAGATTGATTTGCATTAAATACATGTAGATAGCACATGTACTGATACAAAAGCATTTGTACGAACACCCAGGGATTTGAAAACATACACAGACGGACGCACAGCAGAGAAAATAGATGTTGTCTGATGAAACACTGGAGGATAATTGATTGATGATATTTCTGTGCTGGAGCTCCGTCCACCATGAACATATTTTACGTCTGTTATGTCAATGGACAGTTGAAGAGAGATATGGGAGCACCAACTTGTCTCTTACATGTATGGAGGTGGAGGCAAGATAAGCTACAACTCACCTGATAATGTCACCGCGATACGAGGGTGTTATAGGTGTAAAAATAAAGCCCTATACAGTCTACTTGACATGGGAAATTGAGGTCATTTGGATCAAAAATAAGTCCATGAAAGTATTAAAAACTCACGTTTTATTGATTTAATATCTTGTTGATACTATATATAATATATTTTGTATTTCTTTAAATATTAACTGCCTGGCTGCATTTCTGCAAGGACAGCAACTTCTGCAGATGTCCCCTAATCCACTTCCAAAGAAAGAACAGAGAGGAAAAGGAGACAGACACAAATAAAAAGATAAAAGTAAAGGAAGACAGCAAAGCCTTGCCATTTACAGATAATACCGAGGGCTCAGAGAGAGGTACGGGAGACAGTCGGGAAGAAAAACAAAGAAAGCCACGCTGGTGCATTGTGGGGGTTCAGCATATCTGCAAAAGAAAACATACATTTTTAGCTAACCTTTTTGAAGTTTGTAAAATTGTAAATGTAACTCTTTTTGTAATGCTTAACGAACAACAGATACAAATGTTTTGAATACAGTTGACACGAAGTCTGATTAACTTAAAAGAAATATAATGCAGATCTGCATTCTGACTGTTTCTGCGGTAAACTTTGTTCCAAATCTGCTCTACTGGGAGACTGTGGGAAAACAAGCAGGTAGGAAGTCAGACAGATACAGGTTGCAAGGCAGAAAGAGAGACAAGTGAAAAAAGAGAGAAGAGAGGGTAAGAGAGTCAGAGAGAGGACAGAAAACAGACGGAGGGATAGTCTCTTGTGGACTACTCCGGCACACAGGTTAATTCTATTATTGCAACGCTGCAGAGTGGAAATAGTTAGGATGATGCTTTAGATTGAAAACAAATGTCAAGAGGAATGAGTGTCTGGCTGTCTGTGTGGAGTAGATGAGAGTCAGAGGTAGAGGATGGAGAGAGAAGCAGCTCTCTGAATTTCTGAAAGATCCATTCGACACTTACGTTCAAGTGTTGTGAGATACGGCGTGTTCTTGTTGTGTTTGTGATCTACGCTTAACAGGGATCCCTTTCCAATAAGAACACGTGGTCCCATCTATGTGTGTTTGATAAGATTGCATTTGTTGCTGCTGCAGCCAAGAAGAAGTCAAATGTAACCTTTATATTTTGAAGGAGGCGCTAAGTGAAGGAATGTGAAGAAGGGCACAAAGGAAGAGAATAGAGAATGGAAAAAAGTTCTGAATGTAGAACTCCTTTTTCTTCGGGTTCAGAAGTTCTGCAACGACCCCCGCCTCAAAACTCAGAGCTGACTGGCCCTTAAGTCTATTAGGGACTCCTATGTGCACATGCATGGTAAAGGTAAACACCCTGATAGGTCTGGAGGAGCACTTAGACAAAATACTTGAACAGCAACAGCCTTGACCCATCACGTGTAACACACACACACACACACACACACAACACACACACACACACACACACACACACACACACACACACGTCTGTGCTTATCACCCAGTCAGGTACAAACCACTTAATGGCTTTTTGGGTCAGCAGTGAAAGCAAGGCATCATGGGAGTCATGTGTTACCTTCCTGGCGTCTGAACCACTGCCTGCTCTTGACATTTAACCCCACAGACCATGACCAAGTTCCATCAACACCGCAGGCAAACACGTCTCTGTTTGACGCAGAGCAGGAGCAGCGAGAGAGACTCTGCTAAGTTATCTTGCAGAGGACGACAGTGGAAAGTCTGAGAATCAGTGAGAAGGTTATTGTTCTGACCTTTACCGCCGTGAACCAAGAAAGAATGAAACATGACAGAATCATCTCGTACAGAAATCCACTAAGACAGAACAAATCCCAGCCAACCTACTGAAAAGGTCAAAACCAAGCGCCGGGGAAATAACGGAAGTTAAACTGAGAGAAAATGACGGTACACTTACACTGACCCACCCCTTTAAAAGATACAGTATGCAGCTTATTATACATGACCCAAAACACAAATATCTCTGTACCTGTTCAGAGTAGTTTAAGTAAATATAGTTTTAGTAAGGAAAACAGGGTGAATGATTGGATAATTGATCTTACATAATATACTATTAGTGGTGCAACCTGTTTCTTTAAATATATACAATAACAACTCAAAGAAGAAACATAAAACTTGTAAGGACTTTTCTTTCAAAAAAAGGTTGTTTCTCTGAATCCCAAAATAAGGCTATTTCCTCAGGAAGGTAAACACATAAAAAAGCAGCTACTTAACCAAACGTTTACTGTGTTGTCATAGCAACTGTTTCCACAGCACAGATTGGCAAAGTTGTGATTAGACCAATAAGGCTTAAGAGTTAAGACTAATTATGGGATGTATTTAAAGCTGTGTTAATGAGTGGCTGCTAACTAACCAACTCAATTAAAAGTGCCACAACACACACACACACACACACACACACACACACACACCCACACACACACACACACACACACACACACACACACACACACACACACACACACACACACACACACTCTCTCTCAGTGACCACAGCTGAAATAGGAAGAACCAAAAAACTGTGGAAACCAAAAGAAAACAGAAACTGTGATCACTGCTCGGTGTTGGGGAGGCCGAGTAACGGCCCGTCCACACAGCGGCGTGCGTTGAAAGCTTCCCCGTTCACTTTGAATGGGGTGACGTCACTTTTCGCCGAACTGCATTGCGGGAAGCGACGCGGAGCTTTGCTGGCGTGGCTCGCTGCAAAAGTTGAGCAATGTTCAACTTTTGAAGCCTCGGCAGAAGCGTCAGCCAATCGAATCATATGCCAGTACAAGCTCTAGCCAATCAAATCACTGCTTGTGTGTCAGGGGCGGGACATTCATGTGATTGGTTGTTGGTCGAGTTTCAGACACGCCCGCCCGCCGCACGCCGCTGTGTGGACGGGCCGTAAGAATTGCACTTCCACCAAACATTTTCAATCATTCAATCACAACACTTATTGAGCAATTCACCTTTGTCATCCTAGATTTCAAAGAATGAAATGACCTGCCAAAATAAAAATATGCCAAAAAGATATCCAGATGCCACAACCTGGGGGACAGGGACTGAAACACACATTATAACATAACACTATATATAGATAGATATGTCTATATAGTAATATCTTAATATTCATATGTATAATACTGTTTACTTAGATGCTTGGACAACGTTGTTTCCTGCCATAGAGCAACTCTGTTTTTAAGAAAGAGAGAAAGAGAGAGAGAGCAGAATGAACAGGAAGCTTGTACTCGTCTCTGCATGGCTGCTGTTCACTGACCCATTGGCGAGAGGAGGGAACTCCCTCAGCACTGCAGTTGCGTGTGTGTGTGTATGTGTGTGTGTGTGTGTGTGTGTGTGTGTGTGTGTGTGTGTGTGTGTGTGTGTGTGTGTGTGTGCACGTCAGCATATATATTCCAACAAATACCTGCATGCCTTCCTACCTACAAACCCCTTTCTTCCGCACGTGTGTGTGTGTGCGTGTGTGTGTTTCCAGGTTGTAGGGCCCTTGCTCCCAGTTCAGTTTTCACTCAGCAGATTTCATTAATGTGGCTCCTCGAGGAGTCTTTCATCTCACTGGCCTTTCCGGAAAGGTAGAATGGTCTATTTACCGGTGGAGCGCCGCCAAGAAGCTGAAACTGCTATTATTACTACAACTACCTCCAGAATTAGACCGGTGATTAATAGAGGGTCTGTATGCGTGTGTGTGAATGTGGCTACAGAGTGTGTGTGTGTGTGTGTGTGTGTGTGTGTGTGTGTGTGTGTGTGTGGCGGAAGGACCTTAGAGTCGTACAAACTGGAGGAAACAGCTCAGACTATCAGAAGGAAAGAGAGAGGGTTCACTTTGAAACCCTCAAAGTGAACTATTTACAGACGACTTTTTGTGGAAATAAAAAATAACTTTTGAAGCATTTGTCGCTGAAGTAAAACAAAGAAGAATAAATGTCTTGCAGTACAGATAAAGGCCACTTATGGTCATAAATACAATCTTACCAAAGAGAGAAATGGCTGCTCCCAAAGCCAAATCATGGTTGAATTGACAACGTTTTTTGTTGTTCGTGTTTGTATTTTTGTATTTAAAGGGATAGTGACTTGTTTAAACGTTGTATTTTTTTCTCTGTGGATACATGAGAGTAGCTTGTAATTGTAATTAGTGGAATTGTGTTTTATCCACAACCCACTCTTTAGGGGTTTATGAAAAGAAAGTGATTTAAATGGTGAAATAAAAAACCCTCACTGTGTTTAATTCATCACAATTAGCTCTCTGTACAAGTGAAGGGTTTAGCATTGAGAGACATACTATAGTGCATTAGCTGAGTGTATCAGGGGTTGCAGTAAGATTAAGATGAAGATTAAGATGAACTTTTATTAATCCCTCATGGGGAAATTATTTCTCTGCATTTGACCCATCCTAGTGTTAGGAGCAGTGTGCTGCCATTTTGAACGGCGCCCGGGGAGCAATGTGGGGAACGGTGCCTTGCTCAGGGACACCTCGGTAGCACTTGGTCTTTCGGGGACTTGAACTGGTGACCTTCCAGTTCCCAAGCCAAGTCCCTATCGACTTCGCCACCACCGCCCCAGTATTATAGTTTCTGACTGACAAATGTGCACGCTTTTCTTTTAACTCCACATCCAATTTGGAAAACAGGGAGTACATTATGCACAAGACTAGCACTCATAAAGATCTGGAAAGACAGACAATGGCTTGGAAGCTACTCCAATTATCCCAAACATCCCACAGGAGGTAACTGAGAGGACTTTATCTGGATTGTGGAAGGAGTGCTTTGAAAAAAAAGGTTTCCAAAGATTTCACCATGATACTGTTGTTTTTAAAAGACTGAAGCGGTAATTCGTACGCACATGTAATCAATTTCAAATCTGGAAACGTCTTAGAGAAGTAACAACTCTTCTGCAGGACAAACAGCACATGACAAGTGATGTCTGTTTTAAGGTAATATATTACAAACCACATGTTTTTGTGAGAGTGAGACATGATCTATATCCTCTGAAATGTCATGACAAACACAGCGTACGAGGTGACCTGCACCTCTCCTGGATGTCAGCCCCTGGCAACAAATGTTTGTGGAGACAAAGAGCAGAGGAGAGGAAAAGCAAGAAGAAGAAAAGAAGCAGGGCGGGATTCACATTGGTGTTGACTGTTGAGTTACTCTTGCTGTCTCTCACTTTCATTTCTGTCTTCCCTCTCTACATTTATCTTGCAGTCAGTTTGTCTCTCTTCTACACACATGCACACAAAACGTCCCCCTGTGAATTGAAGTTATTCAGCATGCACAGGCAAACTGCCACTCAGCCAAATAGGAAAAGGTTGCAGACAGTTTAAGAGGGAACAAATTCAATTACAGTTTGCCTTCTTTCTGACTCTTGACAATCGTTTCTGTTTAGTTCCTCAGGTTTATGAACGTAAAACAGGAAATGTCATCCTCGATCTGAATTTGCAAACACCAGTGGCGAGCCGTCAGGTGGGCCTAAGATATTCTAAAAAATAATACTTTAATTTTTTTATATACATTTTTCAATATTTTTCATTAGTTTTACCAAAATAACTTGATTTTATTTTATTTAAAATAACATTTCCAAAGAAATAAATCCTTTGAATCTGCCTGTTCAGTTTCTGTCTGAATGTGAAGGGTTAAATGAAAGAAGCTCGTCTCTGCGAGTGAAGAGAGGAGCTGATTGGTGGTCCTGCTGTAAATTCAGGACCAGGTATAAAAGTCACGGCTCGCCATTGGCTAACACTCTTCTTTATCGACAAACCAAAAGCTGATAAGACAAAAGGAGAATTTCACAAAAGAAAATCAAATTATGTCATCGATATTTCTTTGGTACTAAAAAATGGTTGTTTAAGTTTTCAAAGTCAGAATCTAAGACAAATCACTAGATATGCATGGTTGGAATTCATAAAAGTCCTGCATCGTGACACATGTACTGTAGTCCCAATTTAAAAATTGTATCTGTGAAATGTTTATGGAAAAATGTGTACTTGAAAATAACACTTTAAGGTAATACAACTTAAGGAAATAAGAGAGGAGAGCACAAGTGGCTTAAGTGTCAGCTTAAAAGACTATACTGAAAATATAATAAGACAGAGGATTGTTCATCTTAAGAGAAGATAAACGTTTCTTTAAAAAAACGATTATGTTAATGATGAAGAAAATCACAGACGATGACGACGATGATGACTGCTTTGCTCAAACATGCTGTTGCGTTTTCTAAATTGGATACTTTGACACTCCAATTGACTCCAGAAGATGTTTTTGGCCAACCGGAGGCCTGTAATTATAAACACTGATATGTTTTAGAGATGATGAGTGGAACTCATACACACAAAACATATTGCTCAAATGCAGACGACACACACACACGTCTGCCACTTCGCAGGGTTTCCAAAGAGAGCGGGCATCAGGGCCCCAAAGAGTGTGTCTGTGTGTGTTCAAAGCCGTATTCCCGTCATCTAAAATATAATCCATATCTGTGTGTGGTAGGTCCTCGGATTTCCAGGAAGGAGTGTGTAACTGTGTGAGTGTGTGTTAACGAGACAGTGCTAATTAAAATCAGAACAGCCTCAGAGTGCAGCTATGACCGCAATCTATTGCTTGTCAAAGCACTCAAACACACATCAAATGGTAAAATACGAGCAGAAGCAAGCACACACAAAGCCACAACAAATATGATAAACACAAATGCATACACACAAATATCTGGCATCTTTTGTGGTTTGTTGAAGCCAACAATGTTAGATTGTTCCCGCCTCTATGCCTCCCACAATCCTTTGTGTGTGAAAGGTTGTGACGTCAGTGGCGCCTCTTGATTTCTGTCCTTGTTGTTGCATCTTTCAAATAACAATGACAATCTGTGCAGAGGAGTCTGCGGGCTTTCAGAGTTTGAGTGTCTGATCTGGTCGAAGTGAGTTCAAGGTCGGCGAAGCAGTGATATGAAGCTGACAACAAGAATAAAACTGCATTTACGTCGAGTTTCATAGTTCATTCTTGACCTTGAAAAAACATAGAAAGATACGGTACATTTAGTAACCCCTGCAGAGCTTTTGATCATATCATCAGCAGATCAGCTAAACATATGCAAAACTATAACTTGATGTAAGACACTGCATTTGGATCATTTGGAAGAGACAGAAGTTTTGCCAGTGGTTTAGGTTAGACTTTTTAAGCCATCAGGGGGAAACGTACAACATTTTCTCTGCAAATAAATTAAGCATCAACCCTTCGTATATGATACGTATAAAAAAACGTAACCATCTCCCACTTTATGTACACCATTTTGACCATTTCCTTCAATTATGACTGGTCCAAAGAAAGCTCAACTCCCCTTCATCCCTCAACAGACTAACAGAAATGTATATTATTATATATATATTATATATATATATATATAGCATGACGCCTAGATCCCTAATCTAATACTCAGTTTACTATTTAGTCCACACATCTTAAAAGTGTCTGGCACCCCTTGTTACTAGTCCAGATAAAAGCGTCAGCTTAATATTTGTTTTATTTTTCATTCAGGTTGTCCCTCAGCTTCTTTATGAGATGAATGTGAAGAGGGTTCTGCCATTAAGCTGTTGACAGTGAGCTTTCTGCACAATTACATGTGTTTACTCTAATGTTGTGTTGTTTACTCATGGGGAGAAAATAACTCCTCACAAAGACAAAACACACACATAAAGTTTATCCCCTCCAACAATGCCAGGACACCTTTAATAAAACAAAATGACCAGATGCGCCGCAGATTCCTGAGGATGAACGTCCATATGTACCCCTGTCTGTGTTTGTGTATTTGTGCTCGCATGTGTGCATTGGCTAATCTTAATAACACTACAAAGACGCTTTAATGAAAGCCACATGTCTGGTGACTCAGGCTTGATTCACTCACAGCAAATATGGAAGAAATGCCAAATATGCCGGAGAAGGGGCAAGAATGAGAGGTGTCAGAGTAGAGTGAATAAGAAAAGGCACACCTAACTATGAGTAACATTGAAAGTGTGCAAGTTGCCCGATGATTCAAAGTTAAACACAAGAGAGGTCATGCTCTTATTTGTTGCTTTAAATACATTTGTATGGGCAGCATTATTTAATAGGTTTGCCAACAGACTTTTTCATGCAACCTGATTACGGGATGTGATTTAATTGGCTATAAATGCATGTGCAATCTACCAGACAAAGTGACACACATGTTTGATCTGTGGCTGGCACCATTGTGGTGTAAGAAACACAAACACATACAAACACACACACACACACACACACACACACACACACACACACACACACACACACACACACACACACACAGACACATGCACGATGGCAGGATCAGTGAGCACCTTGTCAGTGAGGTGAGGTGAGGTGTGTGTGTGTGTGTGTGTGTGTGTGTGTGTGTGTGTGTGTGTGTGTGTGTGTGTGTGTGTGTGTGTGTGTGTGTGTGTGTGTGTGTGTGTGTGTGTGTGTGTGTGTGTGTGTGTGTGTGTGTGTGTGTGTGTGTGTGTGTGTGTGTGTGTGTGTGTGTGTGTGTGTGTGTGTGTGTGTGTGTGTGTGTGTGTGTGTGTGTTCATGTTCTTGTCAGCCAACAGTTCCTCAGCAGTGTGTCCAACACCTTGTAAAGAACAGACGCTGTGTCTGCCTACAAAGAGGGACCCGTTTTTTCCCCCTTCCTTTTCCCAGAAAATGGTCTTTTCCTCCCAAACAGTGTCATAAAACGGTGACATGACAGACAGTCTGATCACCAGCAGTTGTGGTAGTGGGTTTGATTCATTTCAATCCCAGCTAAGTCAGGTTGTTTGATGTAACCCTCCGTTTCTTAAAAAACTTTTTTTTTAAATGACATTATCTCGGGCCTTGTAAATCAAAAAGAGAAAATGGAAAATCAATAAAATTACAAAATAAAGGAGGAAACTGCCAGCCTCGCTCTGTGATGTGACATGTGTGCAAGGTAAATTAATGACCCAAATGTATCACGCTAATGACTTACTGATGGTAAAATGCTACACATACTGTAGTGTACTAGGTCTGCTTGGTTGGACGAATCTGGTGTGAATCAGCACGTTACTCCAGTGGCTGAGCTGGAGGAGCTAAATTACAGCAGTCTAGAGGAAATTCAGCCAAGAAGCGGCTCGTGACATCATCTGTGAAGTGACCACTTGAAAGTAGCCACCAGGCAGTGGGTGGTGCGGACTCCAGTAGCCTCAGCACCACTTGACGCCTGCAGCCGTTTATTTAGCTTGGTCTATCGCTGATACTAACATAGTGTCTGCATTTATTTGCTCTCCCTCCCTTTGGTTCTTGATCTCCCTCTCTCCGTCTCCGTCTGTGTTTCAGGAGCTCGCTTTGTCATTTCCTCCTCGCCCAGCTACAGCCTCCCAGACATTCTCCATCACACATGTGTTCATGTCTGTGTTATTAAACACTCTTTTTCAGTCTTTCAGCCTGTTGCTTTCTCTTGTTCTTTTTCCTGACATCGTCTTTTTGCCGTGTCTCTATCTCCTGCATTAGTGCATTTACATGTAATAAATAACCGGGTTACTCAAGGTTTTCTGAAGCACAAAGTCATCTGATTTCTTTTAAAATGATATAAACAAGAAATCTGATTGGACTAAAGGAGGAAGGGAGTTATAGAAACCAGATTTCCTCAGATATATCTCAACTGTTCAAAGCTAGTTTCTTGGACATGCAGATGTTTAGGCAATTTTCTATTCAGCATTTTTGCATGTTTGCATATGTATGACAAATACTGCAGTCATGGAAATGTTTCTGTGATAACAGAGATGAAAGGAGATCATCATACACAATATTGCATCCTCAGAATCAAAAATAATTAGCGTTGAAGGTCATAGAAATGAGTCGAAATGTATAGTTTTCTCAGTATTTGTGACAAAGTTATGCTCTAAGGAAAACTCATTACATTCCTAATTATTTTATCACTGTGTTGTGGGTTTGAATATTTCAATCCCAGAAAAATATTTAAAATGAACATTGAAGTATGTCCAAAAGCAAACTCCTGTCTCAGTAAGAGACACCTCTTACTTCTCTTTTTAACCTCTCCCTCAGCACAAATACAATTCCAAAAGTATGGAAGTCTGCTTGTGTCTTGCCTTTACTGAAAGGAGGGGAGGCAACTATTTTAAATAACTATAGGCCAATCTCTAAACTGTCAGTTCTGGCTAAGGTGCTCGAACGCTTAGTGAGTGAACAGGTAAAGGAGTTTTTATGTATAAATGATATCCTGTCTAAGCATCAGTCAGGCTTCAGAAAGAAACACAGCACCATCACTGCGACAATGAAAGTGGTAAATGACATTACTACTATTTTAGATAATAAGCAGAGTTGTGCAGCTCTGTTTATTGACCTTTCCAAACCGTTTGACACCGTTGATCATCGCATTTTAAAGCAGAGGCTACTCAGTATTGGCATATCCAGCCTTGCAGTGGGGTGGTTTGTGAACTACCTCTCTGAAAGGTCCCAATGTGTTCATTTTGATGGGCTGTCTTCTGAGTGGTTAAACATTTCTAATGGTGTACCTCAAGGTTCTGTTTTAGGACCACCTTTATTCTCCATATATAACAGCGTAGGTGAAAATGTGGATGAAGCTACTTTACATTTGTATGCGGATGATACCGTGATGTATTGTGCAGGTCCCTCCATTAAAGAGGCTGTTGTTAAATTACAGGCTGTTTTTAACACTATTCAGACTCAGCTCTCTGAATTAAAGCTTCTTTTAAATGTTGATAAAACCAAGGTAATGCTCTTTTCAAAAGCTAAAAAGACACCAGAGCCTGTTTTTGATATTGTAACTACGCAAGGAACAAAACTTGAAGTTGTTGCCTGTTACAAATACCTTGGTATCTGGCTTGATGATTGTCTTACTTTTAAACTTCAGGTTACTAATCTGCTTAAAAAGCTGAGGGTTAGGCTAGGTTTCTTCTACAGGAACAAGTCCTGTTTCTCATTTGAAGCCAGGAAAAGGCTACTGTGACCTTTTTACCTGTGCTGGACTATGGTGATTTGATATATATGAATGCAACTGCCCATTGCCTGGAAAAGTTAGATGCTGCGTATCACAGTGAATCTGAATGGGTGACATGCTGTCTGATACTCATGGTACCTGTCACTGTAAATAGAGTTTTGTAAACTGTACCCTGTACATTATGTTGTATGTCATCCTTATTGTTGTTCTGTTGTTTTTATGTTACATGTGTAACTAATGTCCTGCAGGTCACCCTTGAAAAAGAGATCTTTTGATCTCAAGGGGCTTCACCTGGTTAAATAAAGGCTACAAACAAACAAGAAATAACTCATGACTCCAAATATGATTTCTGAGCTGTGATGTAAGCCTGGATTTGACAGGAATCTATTGACTACAATGCATGTGAATGTGGATTCAGATTTCCATCATTCACAGTGAACTGCTTTCTGACTTATATCGTGTGTCATTTTTTCACCGTCTAATTTCTTGCAGGAACTTTCCTCTTTCATCTCGTCTCTCTCCATCTTGTCTCTCTCTTGCCTCCCTGTCTTTGTTTCTGTTGTGATAATTTTCCTCTTTCTGGCTCTCTCGGTATGCATCTCTATCTCCACAGTGTATTTCTCTTTTGTCAGTGTTGGTAACTGCATCCAGCTGTTTGTTGATGTTCAGCGGTGGAGACAAACTCTTCCACACTTCAAACACCCCTCTGCTATAATCATCATCTCATGCTGGCATTTTAAATTTGTTTTTCTTTCTCTCTCACGCTGATTCTGTCTGTTTGTTTTTCGGTCAACTACCTGTTGATTGTTGAAACTCCTTTTTGTACTGAAACCAGAACATCCTGAATACCAGCGACACAGAATAGGTTTGACCTGTATCATTTATTTATTTATGTTTGTGTCTCTGTATATTTTCCCATTTCAGGCTGCATTAACTTTCTTTGTAATTATGGATAACCATACACACATACTGTATATCCATTATTTTTTGACAGCAACAAAGCTACAGCTTCTACCACTTAATGGGGTAGTAAATTAATGTTTATTTCACTCAGTGCCAACACAAGGTTTCTATTTAATGCAAAAATATAATGAACAATCTGGTATGTGGCTGTGGTAAAAACAGAAAAATGTACGTCCGCGTCTGAAATAAAACCTGCTGTGCAATCAAAAACCCTCGCCCAGATGGTATTTTATTCCTGCCACATTCTGAATTTGATTATTGTTTTTATTTATCCATCTCAATGTACAGCCTTGAAGGCAAAAACAGCACTTCCAAAATGATACAACTTAACCTGAGGGAGATGCCATAAAAACCAGTGGACAGAGTTGTTTATAACAGAACGCTCACAGTGAAGGTTTCAATTAGGAGGGGTTTTTTCATTATTCATGTTAACATTATAGACTGAAACTATAGACTGTTTTTTGAGGCACATGGAAGAGTTATGACATCCTACTGGATTCATCTTTTTTTAAACATTCACATGATCAACTTTGTCATTAGGATTGTCTATGTTATAAATGTATTATCCTTTTAATCTATGCACATGAGAGCTTATGCACGTCTTTCCTTCCTGTGAGAAGGTATCCCATACCTCATTCACACCAACGGTGTTTCGGGGCCGGTTCGGAGCTGGAGCTTGAAAAGCACCGGGTTTTTCTGTTCACACCGCAGCGGAATCCGGTTAGTTTCAAGCACCAAAAAATTGTCCGGCCAAAGCAAAAGCACCACATACGTCACGCTTACGTCAAGGCGGGGGCAGGGGCGGGATCAACTCCTGAACAACAACAAAAAGCCCGCGTGTTATCCAGCTTGTACACAACGATGGAGAAACGAAACAAGCAGCAGTGGTCCACTGAAGACACCAGCTACCTACTGGGAATCTGGTCTTTCGAAGAGGTACAGAGGAAGCTGGAGCACAATCGGCCATTGTTGTTGTTGTCGGTGTGAGCTGTGAGGGGTTTCCGCACGGTTTGGCTTTATGAAGCACGCAAACGGTTACGTCATGACGCAAACGATGACGCAATGACGCAGCACCAGTCGGACTCTGGGCAGTGTGAAAAGAGCCGGAGCTAAACCGAAGAACCGGTTCTGAACCTGAAAATCTCTAGCACGGAGCTTGAACCGGAGTTGCGTTGGTGTGAATGAGGTACCAGGAAGGTGTTTCTCTTCCTGAGGTTTCTTAACCCTCTATGGTTTTAGGAGCTTAGTGGTTTTCCCAAATTTGTGTTTTTTTTGTTTTTTTATTACGTGTGTTCTTAATGGTCTAAGGACAGAGGGTGTCATTTCCTGTACACACTGTAAACGGCCTGAGACAAACATGTATTCGTGATAATCTGCTACATCAAATTTGACCGATTGATGAAGCATTAGTTTTATGGGAAATATTGTCCCAAAGTTCACTATAAGAGCTGCAGAATGTCCAATGGCCAAGCTAGAGCAACTTTGCAGCAGTTTTATAAAGTAAGATAAGTGTGATAGCTGGATGTGCAACAGTTTCTTTGTTTTATACTGGAGAGGCTGTGGTGACTTGGTGGCCTTATAAAGCTAAGCTACTAATTAGTGGGCAGGCCGCTGGAGCCTATTGTCTTGGACTAAAGCACAAACCTATCACAGGCACGCTGAGACACACAGAAGGCCACGAGGTTATACCACGAGGTTATACCACAAGCGTGACGCTGCGCTTGTAAAAGTGACCAAAGTACAGGATGAACAGTTTACAGAGAACAAAATGTGCATGGGGAGCAGAAACACACTCCTTTCCTTTGCCTCTTAGTGTATTGTGCTTTTCTGTTTTAGTCGTCTCAATGTACATTTGACTCCCTCTACAAACTTTACATTTGTTTTGACAAGTGTTAATAGTGTGTGAGCTTTCAAGCTGTGTTTACCTTATGGAGTTGTGTTATTTATTTAAATGCAGCAAGGGAATATCTGACATCGGCGAAAGACACATTGCTTTTCTAATGATGGTTAAACTCTTACACACAGTCAGCTTAAAGTGCAAAGCAGCAGATGCCCCTGCTGAACAAACAACACAAATAATTCCAAACACACATTCATAAAGTGATCCGGAACCATCCGTTAACCCTACCCTGCGTATAAATGAGTTGACCTGCTGAAACAATGTCTGAAAAACTGAAAAGAAATGTAAAAAAGAAGAAGAGAGGAAGAAAGAGCAGAGGAGGCTTTGAGGATGTGTTTCATGGTTTCATATTTCTTTGTTTAAATATAACATTCCTGGTAGAGTTGTTTAGTTCACACTAGCACAAACACAATAGCTAATAGCACGTCTCTCTTTCACAAACACACACACACACAGTGACGTCTGCACACAGTTTCAGTCGTGAGAGGAATGTTTAACCCAAACAAGATAAACCCTCTTGTTTGAAACTCAATTTGAACAACATACACAAACTGTCATGGCTTTTTAGGATCTTTAATTATCTTTCTCAACCTAAAAATAACCGCACCCTCATTTCCACTCGGTTATCTTTACATTTGAATTCCTAAAAAAGGAGTTTTGTTTCACACATTTATTTGGGCCTGCACTCATTCAGCCCTTCATATGCAACATAAATGATGAGACCTGGATCCATTTGGAAGATTTGTAGATACAAGAAATCACACATTATTTCCGTAAACTGATTTAGGTATAGCCAAGTTTAAGTTCAAAAATGTACTTTTAAGTTCAACAGGTGGAGGGAGCCCCACATGTTACATCATAACAAGAGAGATAGAGAGAGACACACAATGAAAAAGAGGAAGTAACAACGATGAAACTGCACACGGCGAACTGTGTGTATTTGTGTGTGAAGTATAAATATATCTCTACAGGTTTTAAAGTGGCTTTGTGGTGCTCTGTATTTAGAGGAGGCCTGAAATCTCCTCTCACCCCATTCATGTGGCTGACTCTCTCCCTCTCTCTCCTTCTGCTTCTGAGTCTTTCATTTCCTCTATCTTCATTCTCCTCTCCCTGTCCGTCTTACACAATATAAGCACTGTAAATCCAAATCTCTCTCATTTATTAGATTTTCTTTAAATATGTGTTCAATTTATTTATCACATCACTTCATGTTATTTACAGTCACGCTTCAAGATAATGACAATAAAGGTAGGATTGCATTCAGACAATGAAAGTATTTTGATGCTCTGCCTTTTGTTGTTTTCACAGGTTACATATGTGTCTCTCTGTGTGGGAGTAAGTTGGTTTTTAAAGTGATTTACAGCCATATTTTTCACTCCAAACCATCATTACCACTTTACGCCTACTGATTGTATAGCTTTTAAGATCTCCCAAAATAAACTCTACTGTTTGTTGTCTTTCAAAAGGAAGAACCAACACAAATTGCAAGGTGTTGTTTCAACACCAGCCTCACTTCCTTGGCTTCTCTGGATCTTTTCTGAAGAGATGAACACGGTTCTTGCAAAAGGGATTATTTGTTATTTCAACTTTAGTGATTGTGTGCACCGTGCAACACACATCACCAGATAATGCTTTAGTAATCAGCAGTATTTCAAACAACATCACTCTAAAAGGTTAAAGGTGCAATGTGTACCACACAAATCAATATGCTGGACATACTTTATTTTAAATGTCAATTTAATGTGATAGCTCTCTTACCATGAACATCAAGATGATTGGTGGCCTCTGGTATATCAGTTCTAAAATAAAGATCACATTTCCCATTAAACCCACTGCTTAGAGGGTCTTTGGCTGATCCATCAAAGATATTCTCTTAAAAGAATAGTAGTGTTGGAAATTATGTATTTAATATTCCTAACTCAATCTTAAATCTTCCACTGCCATCTAAAACTGTTTTTTTTTTAAGAGCGGCTGCACCCCCCCTCTACTTTTGAACAATAAAGCAATCCCGGAGACTTCCAGCCAAATCAAGACGGGGTAGAAGCTGCCAATCTACCCGGTGGTGAGCTTTATAGTTTGCAGTGTTTATTCTTATGTTTCAGCCTCAATGTAGAGATGATTGTATTGATGTTAAAATGTTGCATCGTGTGGTTTATGTTAGTTATTGTTGCTGTTGACTCGTACAATGGTACATGGATGATGTAAAAGCTTCCAGCTTTCAGAGTTAGTTACGTCTTTATATTCAGCATATTACACCATAGTAACGTAATTACAAACAGACAAACCTTTACAGTCACACAGTTCACTGCATGACACTGCAGTTTAGCAAGAATATTTTCCCATTTGTTTATGTGTTATTAGGTAAAGTCTGAGTCTTAACATAAGACAAAGGGTATTACGGTTACATAAAGCCCTGAGAAAGAACAGAGAGTTTGAGCAGACCTCACATTTCCTGGTAGTTTATTCCAGTAATGTGTTACATAATAACTGAATATTGCTTCTGCGTGTTTAGTTGTGACTAAACTTACTGTGTGAACAGTAAGCAGACCTGTACCAGACGACTTGGGAGGTCCAGGGGGTTAAACGTAGCAGCAGATCAGAAATGTGTTTTGGCCCAAAAGATTTCAGTGATTTATAGTATAAACCAAAAGAAGTATCCAATCACTAAATTGACCAAAGCAGTTAGTGCTTGTAAGTGGCCGACGTCACCTGGTGATATTGTTATATATAAATCTCTGTCCTCTTCACAATTATGTTTTCTATTATAAGAGCTAGGGGGTGCAAGTACATATTAAACCAAAAAGGCCCGAGAATAGTGCCTTGGGGAACTCCAATGTTTACCAATGGACAGAAAGTAATCTCTATCATCCATACAATTATGAAAACAGTTTGGCACCATACCAAAAAGTCCTACCCAACTTCTTTTAGTCTGCCTAGTATAGTTAAGGGGAAATATTGATGCTACTTGTATTGATATATGCATTCCCTAGAGGAGCTGCATACAAGGAAAGTACATTTCTTGGTTGATATATGTTTTTTTAGATGTACAAAGTCAATGTGTTTGTATGTCAGTGAGACAGATGAGGAGCGAAGGACAGAGCGACATGTTTGTTTGTGTCTCTCCAAAGAGCATGGGTCGATGTGTATATCTGTAGGGTTTCTGTCACTGTGTGTGTGATAGTTAGATACAGAGAGTGTTTGTGGGTCATTCCATTTGTGTGGGAGTGTGTGACTCTGATTACACCAGAGTAATAATAACAGTTTGAGCTCATTTGTAACAATCAGACATTACTTAAACAGCATAAATCACAAGTCTAACATCTGACATGCACACTTGAAGTCCCAAACACCAAAAGTATGACTCTAGACACCAACATATGTCTGCCTGTGTGTGTGTGTGTGTGTGTGTGTGTGTGTGTGTGTGTGTGTGTGTGTGTGTGTGTGTGTGTGTGTGTGTGTGTGTGTGTGTGTGTGTGTGTGTGTGTGTGTGTGTGTGTGTGTGTGTGTGGTGTGTGTGTGTGTGTGTGTGTGTGTGTGTGTGTGTGTGTGTGTGTGTGTGTGTGTGTGTGTGTGTGTGTGTGTGTGTGTGTGTGTGTGTGTGTGTGTGTGTGTGTGTGTGTGTGTGTGCGTGCGTGCGTGCGTGCGTCCGTGCGTGCGTGCGTGCGTGCGTGTGTGTGTGTGTGTGTGTGTGTGTGTGTGTGTGTGTGTGACACTGGCCAGTTCCAACCATGTAGCTGGTAGCCATAATAAAGATCAACAATGAATAAGGAGCCATTTCGACCTCCCACAAAGTCACACACAGATGATTTACAACAATTTAATAAACTTGAATTTCTGCAATCTTAAGAAAGTTGATATGAACGCTCACACACATGCCTATATGTTGCGTTTGACCAGAAGTGTTCTATTTTAACCCTATCACCAAATATTAATGTCAGTATTAGATAACTCTGCAAAACGTCAATTAATTATTGTTTGACATCGGCCTCACAAGTCTTTCTTTCTACCCACTAATTGAATGTGTAATATAGGCAGTCTGGAGATTCACTTCACAAAGTCCAACAAACAGAAAACTCAAACCTTTTCCTGAAAAAATATCCTGCCTTTTCTATTATAGTTTACACATGAATGTAATTATCGAGGGCAATACATTTGTTTTGTGGCTTGACTTTTGTCAGTGATGGAGTATAGTGTGTATACGACTCCATTGTACTTTAACTACTTAAAAACCACCCTGTCAACACACACAAATACACACAGGGCATATGACGTATGCCAGTTGCCAAGCTTTTTAGAAAATCCCTTAAGGAAAATAAAGCATCTAAAATCAGAGCCAGATCATCACTCCGATCTGTAAGGAAGAAAACATGCTCAACAATCAACAAAAGCTTCTATTCTCTTAAAGCTCCTACTTTACAACCCTGTTTTTCTCATTCAGCCTCCAATCATCACTCATTTCTTATTTAATGTTTTCCTTTCCCCCTACTCCTGTCCTCACCTGTCACATAGGTTAACTGTCTCTCTTCTCCTCCTCCACCCTTCATGCCTCCCCATCCATCGCCTCCTTTAACTCAATTCTCTCCTCCATCCCTCACATTCTCCTCCTCAAACCTTCCAGGGAGCCAAGGCTGTTTTTGATTAGCGTTCTCATGTAAACCTAAATTGTGATTAAACAAACACTGTGTGAGTGCATTTGGCTCCATACCAAGTTTTCCTCTCTCTTAAATATATGTAGACACACACACATATACCCAAACGTACACATACAAAGCTAAGCCAGATACATGTATTTAAGTAGTCTTGTACAAACAAATGCACAACGTATACAAACATATAAGCAAATATGCAGATGCAAGCAGAGAAGCAAATTACTGAACTATGTATACACATTTAGCATATAGGTATAGATAGATGCTGCACATCCATATTCATATATATCTTAATTGCACATGCAAGACATGAAACCTCACAATCATGCACACAAGCAAACGCAGACACATCTCCCTATCTCCCAGAAGAACAGGGCAAAGGGAAGGTTGGCGAGTTTTAACTATGTGCTAGCAGCTCCGTGGCTACTTCCCCCAACCAACTCACCTTTATTTGCTAGGTTAAATTACTTCCACATGCAGCCTCTGTGCTATTTCAGTGTGAGCACATAAAAAAATGTTGCCATGAAAAAAAAATATATATACAGGCCCCCAGCCTCCCACTAACATTTCACAGGTTCTGGCCCTGCAGCGAGCTAGCTAGCTAGCCGCTAAAGAACTGTAGGCAGCTGAAAGGGAAAGGTGTTGACGCTGTGAACTTTAAGACAGCAGGGTTGATAAATTCCCCCTGTGAATAAACACTTTGGCTTGTTATATTCTCACCACCACATTGAAAGACACACATAGGCCTACGCACACACTTACAGTAACTTTGACTTCTTAACTAGTCTCACGACAAGAGGAACAAACTTAACTTTTACATTCTTATTCATAAACGTTTCACAGTTTCAGAGTGGGAGACTGTATAAACAGAAAGATACTTAGAATAAGACATAATAGATAAACACAGTTGTTACACTTATAACTCCCCTGTCTGAAATCTTTGTATTGCACACCGATACTTGTAAGAAGCCTATTAAAGACGCATTTAAATCGCAGAATTGTAGAAGGGTTAACAACAACTAGGCTATCACATTTAATTAACTATATATCACATTTTACAAATCTCTCAACTTATCTCGATATCATTAACTGTCTCTTTCGTTCCCTCACTGTTGCTCTCTCTCCCTCTTGGTTTTCAGTATCTGCAAGCGTGTATTTATCTAAATATGTCTTGGGACAAAATCACACTGCTGTGTAGGCTGTGGGAACACACAGACACACACACACACACACACACACACACACACACACACACACACACACACACACACACCACACACACACACACACACACACACGCACACACAAACAGAGACACACCTACTAACACACACACAAGCAGCTAAAAGCAGCACTATTTGAGAAAAGCTCTGGTCAGGTTTCCTCTGAAAAACTCTTACCTTCCCTGAATACCAGAAAATGTCAGCGTTGGCCCTGTGGTGCAGCTCTATCCCTCGGAGGCCTATGAGCTTCCTGGTGCAGTTTGAATCCATAACTTAGTGCCATTTAAACCTACTGGCATATTTTTGCAACAGTAATTCTTATTATGACATTAGGATTGAAGGTAAGTAAGATTGATTCACTGAAAAACTAACACACAGTGTACTGCTGTGCATGGGTCCTGTGGTGCAGCTGCGTGTCAGGCCCTTCAAGCCTTGTGGTGCAGCTGCATACTATGGTTTGTACTCCTGAGTCATGTTTAATTATTAAGAAGTTCTGTCGTGGGTGTGTGGTTTAGTGTAAAGTCTACCATGCATCAACACACACACTGACACGTGCACACAAACACGAAGGTGGAGTGAGAGTCAGATAAATATATTATATATATGTGTGTGTGTGTGTGTGTGTGTGTGTGTGTGTGTGTGTGTGTGTGTGTGTGTGTGTGTGTGTGTGTGTGTGTGTGTGTGTGTGTGTGTGTGTGTGTGTGTGTGTGTGTGTGTGTGTGTGTGTGTGTGTGAGAGAGAGTTTGTTGTTTCCCGCCAGCCCCCCGTGGCGTGAAAAACAAACAAAGGGCCAAGAGACTAGTGACGAAAAAACAATCTTACAATTCCTGTCAGCAATGCAAACAAAAGAGCTGTTTGTACTGTTAGTGTTTAACAGAAAGGGAGCACACATGAAAAAAGAGGAAAAGGGGAAAAAAAGTCAATGAGCAAACAAGCCTATGATGAAAAAGATGAGACGCACATGAGTTCAGGCAGTTGGCGTTCACCCCTCACCCTTCCAGACCAATCCAATCGCCGCTGAGGCCTCGTCTATAGCAGCCAATCACTGGACGCACTGAGTACACCCACTTCCTGTAACACTAACCGTAACATTCCAGCAGGTAAACTATGGCAGTCGCCTCTAAATGGACAATTAGCCAAGATTAAAGGCAACCTCCTCGTCTTTCTCCATTAACTTAATTAGGAGGAAAAGACATCTCAAATGACCCCCCGCTCCCTTCAGCCCCCCTCAAGCCTCTCATTCCTCTCTCTGTCCAGCTTCTTTCTCCTGATTTAACTTGTAAAGTTGTGTTTGCAGTACCTGGAGAGGGACCACACTCTCACATCTGGGAGCTCCACTGAAGCATTTAGAGGTTAAGTGCCTTGCTCAAGGGTAACCTAATGGCGAGCTGGTCTTGTTACACCCCCTCCTCAGTGCAGGGGTTCGGACTGGCAACCATCCAGGTTTTGATTTGTTGTTTATTTATAACACTCTTGGAAGCCATTTTACCTCATTTTGTTTAATCTAAATTCACTTCCCCACAGCTATGTCTTTTCTGTACCTGCCTATAGCTAGAATTGAACTTTTTAGGGATTTTTACCAAATGTTGTTGTCCAGGTTGGACCATAATGAGTGAAGATGTAGAGATTAAGCGTCATTCTGAAGGACACTTTGATTGAATTAATGACTTCTCACGCATATCCTCAAGACAGGAGCTTCCCTTTCAATTACAGTAAGCAACCAAAAACCAACAAAACGTCTGTATAAAATGTTAAAACATTGCGTAAAAGTAGCACAAGTAGAAGACAACTGATTGCTACATACAGTACTGTACTGTAAGTCATGTTAAGTTGCTTTCATTAGAATTAAAAGTTTGTTTAATTGTTTATGAATTCAACAGGAAGAACATTTTTGTGTCTGTTTAAAAGTCACACCGTCTTGCTTTAAACAGTAGATTCCAGCAGGTTGTTGAAGCACAAAGTGTAGTGAATGCCATATATCAGCATTTGTGTTTGAGATAACATCACATCAAATATACCAAAGCCTTGCATCGTGACAGCCAGACAATGCTTTTCCTTCAGTGTCCATAAATGTTGAAACATGGTCAAAGTTCTACTCCTATGTAAGATTGAGCATCTGAGGCCCTCCTAGTGGTGAAGGAGGAGGGGAAATATCTCTCGAGTCTGATGTTACTCTCATTTTTCTTCTTCGTCGCACCCGTCTCCTCTCATGCAAACCAATCAAGTGTAACATGAGCTGCTTTAATGGGGGGAATGATTCTGCTTCATGAGTATCACTGGCAGCAAACCAGCGCTGGTTCAGATCCACGGTGGGGGCCCTGCACGCAACAGATACACACACACACTTTCACAGGCATGCACACATAAAACATGCGCACACACGCAGCAACTACCAGAGCAGAAAGTGAAGATAACAGGATGAGGCTCAGTCTGGGTCAGTGTTATTAGACAGGAGACTAGCAGCCATAGAGTCACTTAGCAAAGTAAACCTCACCGATACGCTGTGATGTGCACTGGTGCAAAAAAGCCCTCAAACCCAATGGCTTACATTTTCCATCTGAGCCATCATGATTGTTGCTTTTCAAACCAGAAATTCATTGCTTTTCTAGTAAATATATTCAACTCGGAGCTTCATCTTGAGTGTGTGTCTGGGTGCATGTGCTGTGCGACCACAGTCTCTGCAAACTGCGTGGGGATACGACCACAGACTGCACACACTGAAACCCACAGACTCCAGTCCACAATCCATCTATCTCACCAACCCTATCTTTGTTTTCTCTCCCCCCTGCTGAGCACCTCGTAGGGTCACTAGGACTCCACTGCCTCCATCCATCGACCCACCAGCATCCTTTCATCAATCCATCTTCCTCCTTTGCATGACCTCCCCAATAGCTATTGTTCATTTGTCTTCGTCAAGCACTCTGTACGTACTCAATTACAACATTTTCCAATACGACACGACGCCAACCTTGATTTTATCTTGGATGTATGCTTCCTTCATCTCGCCAGGCTACAAGACGTTGGTAAGAACTATTATCCCGCCTGATACCTCTTGCCTTCACCTTCCACCCTCCTCAAGCCTCCGACCCATGCCTTTTTTCCCTTAATGCTAGTCCAGCTCCTTCGGTCTCCTCCCCTCTCCAAACCTCAGACCACAGGGCTTTAATAGGAGGGTTAAGAGGTAATTCCTATCACACTGCCATCATTTAATATCTAACCGAGGCTGACAGAGAGGAAGGTTACGAACCCAAACCAGAAAGCCACCAGCAAACCTCTCTGTCTCCTCCTGCTTACTCCCCTGCTGTTTTTCTCTCTTTTAGTCTCCCTCCCTCCCTCCAACTTTTGCTTTTTTCTCTTGTCATTCTCGCTCTGTTTCTCCTGCCCCTGTCTTTCTGTCGTACACGCTCTCTACTCTACATACCTGGCTTTCTACATCGCCGCCACTTTAAGAACAAATCTATAGATGTGATAAAAGAACCCGGAAATATGGACAAGAAAGACGAGAAAAGTGGAAAGAAGTAAAAGCAGGAAGAAACTGCAGACACTGTAATTTAGATTGTGCTGATGTCAAAGTAGGGATATAAAGAACATGAGATGTATAATATTAAGTTTGGATCACGTTCCTCCCTTTCCATTCTCGTACCGAGTTGTCTGAGAGCTCTATAGGGATCCATATTCGACCGGCGATAAATAAGAGCTATCGAGACCAATAACGGGTTTTATAGATGAGTAATACAGGCGGTAGTGGAAATAAGACTCACTCATGAAGAGAAAGGGTTGCAAGAAAGAGGTTAACAGAGTGAGAGTGTGCATGATGGAGTGTGTGATGGAGTAAGTCACTTTGCATGTGTTTGCATCCATCGCTGTGTGTGTCCCTGATGTTCACATGGGGGGGGTTAGACTGTGTGTGATCCTGGAAGCCACAGTTGACGTAAATGACAATTTGCTTGCAGCCATAACGGTCAACTTTGCTGTCTTCAGCAAAACATCACGCACCACCACACATATATAAAACACACGATGTGCTTAAATGGAGGTTTCACAGTGTACACCCCGCTGAGAAGATTTCATCCCTCTGTGGTCTTTCTGCCAGAAAGCGCTGGAGAAAACACAATTTATTGTCATCATCGTAAACCACGATTATTATTGTTACTGTAATTGTTCCTTCACTCTGTTTAACAGACAGTGATGTTATTGAAAGACATTCTTTAAAAATGTTCCATTAAATTGTGCTCAGTAGATTGCAAGCCTAAAGGGCATGTCATCACTGTCCAATGAAAACATTGTGTTACAACACATCTACTTTTTATGTTATAAGAAAACCCTTTTATATGTTTGATGTTTTTTTTCTGGCTCACAAATTGGAGAAGCACTTCATCCATGAGTTGAGAAAATATGGTGGTACACAGTTTTCTTTGGACAGCTCTGATCTATATTTTATTGAAGATGAAATCAATGTTAATGTTAAAGAAAGTATCCTGCGGACAGAAAAGGCAATGTCCTGTAGATTTCAGGGTTTATTTGAAATACACTGTCTGACTGTGGGTCTGAAAGATGGCTGAGAAAGAATGTAAGTTCTTCTTCAAACAGGACGGTATCAAGAATAGATTTTAATGGAGTCAAAAGTTAATATAAAAACTCTTAAATATTGTTCAGAAACTCCTCCAACACTCCTGCAGCATAATGTATCACCAATCCTTGTCATCTGAATGGTCTTAACAATCCTGCTCCACCAATAAATCACTTAATCTGCTACTTCCAGGCAAAGCTTTAAAACTTGTATCGTGTATTACGTCATGTCTTGGCAACAATGTGAGTCCTGGGTGCTTTAAAACATTTCTTAGAACATGTTGATATATTCAAACACATAATGAACTGCAGTGACTCTGGCTCACTGCTGCATCACATGTATTGTACACTGTTGTGAGGACAAGCTGGCTCTTTGCGAGGAAGCAGGCCCCTTCTTTTAGGATACAGGTATTGAGTGTGCGATACTCAAAAGCTCATGAGTTGATTGTTCCTGGAGTCTTTGTTTGCAATTCCTTGTTTGATCTCCTAAATCAGCTTAAACTGCAATGATGCCGAAAAAGACCACTCACAGAAGAATATACTTTCACAACATAGAAAGGTTACAGTAGCTTAAGGCGTTCTGCCTCATGGAAACATTATCAAAGAAAGTGAGGGAAGTGAGAGGTGTAATGTCCCAGTGCTGGTATTCCCTATCCACACACACACACACACACACACACACACACACACACACACAGACTTCACATGCAAACACTGATGCAGAGACAGTATATCAAGGTGGATTACAGGCACAGATTTACACATATATATTAAATAAGCTCAAGAACGCATAAAAAAAACGAGTGCCCACAACTCAAAAGCAAGCATGCACTTGAGGCACGCGCGCACACACACACACTTACACCGAGTGGTGTCTACCTCTAGCTTTACTTGAAGGCAGTCCAATATAAACAGCCATAAAGTTTAGAAGGTGTTTCAACCTTCAACCTAAGCTGACAGAGACTCTCTGAGGATAAGAAAAATAGAAAACCTGAGTGGAAAGAAAGAGTGCAGACAGAGAGAGCACAGGGGAAGGAAAGGAAACGGGGTGGGTGAACCGATGGGACTGAATCCGAGAGAGAGAGAGAGAGAGAGAGAGGGAGAGAGAGAGTGAGAGAAGAGAGAGAGAGAAGAGAGAGAGAGAGAGAGAAGAGAGAGAGAGAGAGAGAGAGAGAGAGAGAGAGAGAGAGAGAGAGAGAGAGAGAGAGAGCAGGTCTGGGAATGTGGGATGAAAACGAGAGAGAAGGAGTGTAAGTGGGAGGCTCTCTGCATCAGTCTGACCTGCTCTTACACTCCGAATGATCTGGGAAAACTCCATATTCCCCAAATAAAAATTCCTCCCAGGTCCAAGCAAAACATTCGCTCCAGGCCCACTTTCACCTCTTTAAATGGTGCGCACACACACATACACACACTCCTTTTCACCTCTCCACAGGGGCACAGAGCGGCACTGTGTCACCTGGAGAGGGACTTGAACCCTCCACCCGGATCAAAGTTCTGACTTTGCACTGTGGCCTTGTTTTCAAATGGATCATGTAACACATCAAACGAAGACAGAAAAGGGCTGGGAGAGAGTGACAGGGGGAGAGAACCAGAGAGAAAGGCGGGAGATTGGGATGGAGAGATGGAAAAACGAGAAAGGTGTACTCACAGTCGTCCGAGTTTGGGGTTGGACTGGAAGAGAAGCTCTGGGAGGAACAGGAGTTTGTTTCTGTTGATGCGACTAGAGGGACAAATAAAAGGAAATATAGTTACATTCAAATGGTTTCACTTTATAAATCTCAAAGACAAACCTCAAAAGGGCAAACAACCCATAAATCACTCAGACTCAGGCTTTGTGTTGACTGAACTATCACTAACCAGGCAACTGGATCACCTTGAAGGTCAGCGGGTTCATGGTTCAGAGGTCAAACTCATGGGAATGTCTGCCTAGTTTCCTGTGATCGTGACCTACAGGCTATCACGCTGTGTTTAGCCTGTGTGTCAGTTACAGGTTATCGCGCTGTCAGCTCTCCAAAGCCAGTTATCGCTATCATCCCCGTATGTGCTTTGACCTGGGAGTGAGAGGAGGAGGACGTTTGGGATCCTGGTGACTTCCACTCATCGACACTCATTTGAGGGATGTGATCAGTAAGAAGAAAAACACTAGATTAATCAAATTTGGAAAATGTCTTATGGAGCAGAATGATCAGTCTTAGTATGACACATATGGACAAATGCTACACTTTGTTCCCACTTAAAGCACATTTATCTGACTATTAAAAATAAAAGCTCATCCATCATGCATTACTCTACTTATATGTGTCTAAAGAAAGCAGTCTGAGAGGTGTTGCACTCTTATGGCGCGTTTCCACTGCAGCGGGTAGCTCGCTTTAAGCGTGCCGAGCCGTGCGGGGCCCGTTTTTTGGTTGCGCTTCCACTTGGCCTAGTTTTGGCCCGGGGCTACTTTTTCACCTTTTTTCTGGTCCGACTAAATCGTGGTTCTAGGGCCAGGAACAACCAGGCTGAGTCGGGCTGAGTATGCTAAACTAGAGAGAGAATCGCTGGCAAGGGGGCTACAACTACAACAAGATGAACATATTTGACCGTGATTTAATTGTAATACACGTTTCAAAAATGATGCCGAAGTAACAACATACTGATACCGGTTAGTAAAAACCATGAATTAATGCTTTGACAAGTCTGCAGACAGACGGCAGGCGAAAAACCCTTTTAAAATACGTGTTTTCTGAATAGAGATCGGCTAAGCTAACGTTGTATATGCTCCGACCGTCCACACTCACAACAACGGCCTATACAGACATAAATAAAGCAGCGACTGTATTCTCCATGACACAGGCAGTCTGTGGTTTGTACTTGTTTAACTTTTGTCTAGTTTCTGAACAGATATGAAGAGCTGTGAGCTCTGAGTGCTAAGAGCTAACGGCTGTGTTGTTTTTTGGGGCGCTCATTGAAGATGACGTCAGGGCTCCGCCTACACTGCGTTACTATAGTAACTACCCCAGTTCCTAAACTGTAATGGAAGCGCAGCATTAAAGTGAGCCGGGCCTAATAAGGCCTAACCAAACCGAGCGAGGCCGAGCGAGTGGAAACGCGCCATTGGATGCAACCTTTACACAAAATAGTTTCAAGTAGGTTCAGCCAACAGTACCATATTATAATAAAAGGCCTGAACACTTAGAAATAAACTACAAGAGGCTCTTCAGATGCAAAAAGAATTGTCAGATTTGCAAAGCTGATATGTGAAAAAGTGATACAAAATGTGGGATGTTGGCAGATTTTCATCATGCATGGATTAAAGACCATGCCATGCTTAAATTGGGGGCTAGGCCAATCAAGAGGAAGGTTATAGAAGGTCAATGGTTTATAATCAGCTAGTTTTGTGCAGCCTCAAGACATACAAGAATACCAGAAAATAAGCATGAGTTGTTATCCCTCTGCACTTATTTATTCAACAAAAACTAAAAGCCACATAGCCTGGCTTTCATTAGTGTGCAGATCAGTAACTATATTATCACTAAAACAAGTTCAAGAGAACTCTTATTTGAGGCCATCTGAACGCAGTGTTCTACAATTTAATAGTCTCTGTTCAGCATCACTAACTCTGTGGTTTATTCATCTTGGTCACATTTTAAACTTTAATATAACTTTTGGGGGCATTTCTCCTATAAAATGGGACTGTATCCAAACTAATATGAAATGAAAACATCCTATTGCTTCCTACATTGAAATGGAAAATACCATTCCTCGATTCATCGCGTTGAACTGAGCATGAAATGAACACATGGCAATTATTTGCAGGGGAATGAGAGGAAGATGGAGAGAGTGACAGAACGGTGTTGACCAACAGGAAGACATGTGTGTCCGGGTAATGTGAGAGATAGTGTTTAAGGTTGAATTATGTGTCTGCTGGTGTGTGTGTGCGTGTGTGTGTGTGTGTGTGTGTGTGTGTGTGTGTGTGTGTGTGTGTGTGTGTGTGTGTGTGTGTGTGTGTGTGTGTGTGTGTGTGTGTGTGTGTGTGTGTGTGTGTGTGTGTGTGTGTGTGTGTGTGTGTGTGTGTGTGTGTGTGTGTGTGTGTGTGTGTGTGTGTGTGTGTGTGTGTGTGTGTGTGTGTGTGTGTGTGTGACTGTGTGTGGGTGCAGACGAGGGTGGGGATGGCTGGAGAAGAGATGGATGAGGACAGCGAGAGGAGAGGGAGTGAAAGTGTTATCAAGCTACTAAAGCTTTTGGCTGAGAAACGAGGCGTGGAGCGGAGAAGGAGGGTGGGGGGGGGTCACGGGGTCACAAAGTAGAATCTGTGCTGGAGAAGACACAGACACCAACCTTTTCACCCCTGTGATAACGATAATAAGTCCCTGACTTTCACTTCTGTGTGCACCAACGGAAAGAGAGTCCAAAAAACAGATATCCACCATTTGAAATAATTGACCCTTGCTCCTAGGAAATAACGGAGTGTACGAAAGCGATCGGCTTCTGTTACATTTATGAGTCATTTTAAGATGTTTTATAAAACAGTTATGGTTTGTAATAGAAGACTCCTTTGTGAGTTTTCAAATAAAAATGACGAGTTTCTTCTGCTTGGAACATTTGAAATAGTCCAGACTCCAAGTCAATAAGCACTATATTTGTTACATTTGGAAAAGCAGACGTATTAGTCAGAATCGCCGTAAGGTCCAGCAGAAATAGTTTGGAGGCTTAAGACAGCTCATCTCAATAGACCTATAAGACCTCAGAATTCAACCGTATTATATATTTTTGTAAGGAAATAAAAGTGAGAACTCAAATCTTTTCATCATTAAAAATCTAATATAAGACAAAAGAATGTGCTCTGTCGAAGTCTTCTTTTGTCTCTTTCAATGACCACATGTGATGAAAATGATTATATTGATGACTTTATATTTCATGTGTTGACACCCATGCATGTCTAAACCAAAGGAGATGACCAACTAAGATCCATGTTTTTCACATTGTGACGCCATAAATCTCACAGACTCAGCAGCACTGCCACCTCTCACCTCTAAACTCTAACCCTGACATCCCCAACATCAGAGACCCTGTCAACTCAGCATTTTTAAAAGCATTTCACTCAGTTTAAGTGAACAATATAAATCAGGACCATTTGTATTATCCCTACTACAGCAGAGCTCTTCTCTTTAATGTCTTCCACCAATGACTAAAGGTAAATAAATCCCTTAACACACCACGTGATGCGTTTAATATGTATTCAATTGTTAATATATGGAAACTACACAATGTCTTAGATAAATGAAACATAATGTCATGTGTGAGTTTGGACTAACAGCTATGTTGCCTCCTCACCTCTTCTCTCCACTGACCCCTCACCTCTGACCCTTCCTGACACACCCCATTAAAGAGCCTTTTAACATGAAAGCCGCCCATCACCTCTCACTTTCACTATCAGATGTGTGAACTCCATTTAGAGACAAGATACACATGTTGCTGCCAATCCACGTTTGCTATCACCTGTACTCAATTAAGTGTGTTTGTCCCTCCGTATGTCTTGGTCACATGGACCTGAAAACATCTCCCTCTCTGCCTTTCTTTTCAAAAATCGGAATTATCTTCTTAATGGCAGATTAAATATTGAAATCTGTATATTCCCAGGTGGTCAAAGCTGATCACCTTTTGCAGTTTTGGGGAGAGTAGCAAATGAAATAGCATAAGAATTATCATATCAGTGAGGAAAGTCGCAGCTCCTGTCTAAGACCAGCAATGTGAATTCAACACTGTTAAGACAGCCAAGTCCTACGTTTAGAAATGCTGTCCTCATCAGTTAAAGACCACGAATATCGCAGCTCCAATGTATGGAACATCATCTAAAGGCCAGCTTTAAGAAAAGCTTTAAAAATAATGTAGATTTGTTTAAGGGGATAGTGTCTAACAATATGCAGTGTTAATCTCAAATTGTATTGATGGCCTCATATCCGCTCTGTAAGCAGAACAACAGAAGCACATCCTCCTGCAAAGCTTTCTGTCTGTCATCCCTCCAGCACAGAGTCATAGACATGCAGGTGTATGTGTGTGTGTGTGTGTGTGTGTGTGTGTGTGTGTGTGTGTGTGTGTGTGTGTGTGTGTGTGTGTGTGTGTGTGTGTGTGTGTGTGTGTGTGTGTGTGTGTGTGTGTGTGTGTGTGTGTGTGTGTGTGTGTGTGTGTGTGTGTGTGTGTGTGTGTGTGTGTGTGTGTGTGTGTGTGTGTGTGTGTGTGTGTGTGTGTGTGTGTGTGTGTGTGTGTGTGGGAAGTGTTGTGTTGCACACTGACACCTTGATTCTGTTGACTAGAGCCTTTGTGTGAGCTGAGGACACACACACATTGTCCAAGCCAATATCACCGAGAGATTCCAAGGTTGTGTGTGAAGTGAATGCACTTGGGTATCTTCCAGGTTCACTCATTGTGTGACTGTGTGTGTGTGTGTGTGTGTGTGTGTGTGTGTGTGTGTGTGTGTGTGTGTGTGGTGTGTGTGTGTGTGTGTGTGTGTGTGTGTGTGTGTGTGTGTGTGTGTGTGTGTGTGTGTGTGTGTGTGTGTGTGTGTGTGTGTGTGTGTGTGTGTGTGTGTGTGTGTGTGTGTGTGTGTGTGTGTGTGACTGTGTGTGTGTGCATGTGTGCTTTGCAGAACGGTCAACAGCAAGTCAAATGTGTGTGTATGTTTGGTGAAATGGAAAATCAGCAGCAGTAGGTAAAATATGTGCATGTGTGTGAAGGCATGTTTGCTGGCTTGCATGTATGCATATTTTTGGATGTTTATGTGTGTGCATTTTCGTAGGTTGTTTTTCACATGCCTAAAATACCTTCAGTTTGCATTAGCTGTTTTGCCTGCACTGCTTTTTTTTCTCTCTCTCACTCACACACACACACACACACACACACACACACACACCAGGCTTCTGGTGTACTTACAGTCTTTCGAGCAGTCTGAGGTCTTGGAAGGCTCCTCTTTCCACGACACTGATTTGGTTGTCCTCCAGATGTCTAGAGAAATAGACATGAAGACACGTAAGACAAAAGAAAAATCTCACATTTCTTATTATATTCAAACAAATCCATTTACTATGAGACTCTGCAAAGGATGACAGTCCAAGAGAGAAGAGCAATAACAGTGTGTCAAAAAACCTATAATAGCCGCAGGAAGTATTCCTTAAAAAAACATTGAATGAATATTTCTCTGCAAGACAATGATAAAGATGGGAGCACCTATCCCCATCCAGCTCTCCAGGCTGACCTGGAGGTTCAAACCAAAGGAAGACACACCCGATACATCTCATTTTCTGGAGTGTGCAAACATCAGCTGCTTGCCAGAGGGAGATAGAGAGATTTCAAACATTGAGAAAGACATTTGCCCTTTTAAAAAAATGGTTATATAAACAAAGAATCAGTGAACAAATGAATCTGGCATCAAGCAACAGTTTGAAAAGTTTAAGACATGAAGCATCTCACTAATGTCACAATGCAGTGAGCCAAAACAAACAATTATCAACCTATCCCTCTTCCACCCCTCTGTGAATATCTTCTCCATTTCTCGTCCGCTGCTCCCACTGTAATGCATATTGCTCTTTTTCTCTCCTGCTCTCTGTGTGTTGTCATGATCTAAGGTTTTCCAGATGGGACAGTGTAAAGGAGACAGAACATCTCTGCAGATATGCATGTTTATATTATTTTCTGTCTGAGGATGTTAAGAGTGACATCTCCTAAGAGAGAGGAGGGGACGGGGGGGCGATCGAGGGAATAAGTGGATGATATGAGAAGCAGAGGGAAGTAAAGGGATAGAAGAGAAAGGAGGAGGTAGAGAGAGAGGAGACAGAGACTTAGGGACCAGGAAAGAACAGATGGATTGAGTGAGAGAGAAAAAAGACAGCGAAAGCCAAGGATTGAAGAAGCTGTATCAAAAGAGATAATGTCTGGCCTGTCGTGTGGACTTTGAAATGTTTTGGCATGACCATCCTTAAAATATTCCTTTAAAGAAAATGTTTAGACATGTGTCTGTATTGCAGCCATTCATTTGTGGTCTGTCATATTGGCGCCTTTTTACCAACACAAACACACACTGACAAGCTGTTGGACTGAAGCATGCACTTGGCTGGAAGATAACAGACTCTCAACCATGACATGCATATTACAACATAACTTTGATATACACATATGTATAGCATGCAGCATATCTGCACTGTTTCAATCTCCCAGTTTAGAGTTTGCATATTTCTCTCATCCGTTTATTTAGAAATTAATTCAAACCAATCTTATATTATTCAAAAATGACCATATATTGCTGGATAATTGGTAAAAAGAACCGAAAAAAACAAACATTTAAACTAGTTTATTCACAGCAAAGTAGTGGAAGTTAGAAGGATTATTCTAAACTCTAAGATAACTAAGGCAAACTGACAATGACAGGTGCAAATACATATCGTGAATAAGATATACACCCATACACACCCACCACTAATAAGCACTGTCAGATGTGTAAACATGTAAAGAGTAAACATACGTAGAGACTCACACACACGTATACACACATGTAAACACAGAGTCCTGACTGCAGTCATCACTCATAAATTCAACTTCAAATTCAACACGGCTTGTTTATTCTAGTCGAGCTGCATCTCTATCCTGATAGAAAGGCATATCTCGTGACCTCCGGGGAAAGCTAAATCAAAACATAACTTTGAGTATCTATCTGAGTTGATTTGTCCAAATGAGGGATCAACCGCATGCTGATGTATTGAATAAAGTTTAGAAAGGCGGGGGATCTAAAGCCAAACACATGGTGCGGCGAGTATGTGCTGGCATATTGTTCAGATGAGGTATCGTTTTTGAATTGGTCTGTATCAGAGATGAGTCACCAACAGGCCGATGGAGGAAGAAAGCATGTATTGATTTCATATGTGTGCGACCGGGTGTTTCTAATCACATTGTATTCAGTTTTAGCAATCATTACACAGAGCAGAGTGATGTCACGCTACCTGAAGGTAAACTCAGAGCCCTTGGCGTCTGATGGTTATACTGAAATACTTGAGGGGATATTAACTTCACTTGTTGTTTACACATAACGGGTGTAGCCACATTAGCTCTCCCCGGCCGAATGTTCAATATCAAGTACAAGTTTTCACCTCTCAAAATTTGTTTAAAATTACTCAATTTCGCCACAGTCTGGAAAACATCTCATGATGTATGGCTGCCAAAGATATTACGCTAAGTGTTGCGCATGTAGTGCGCATGCCGAGACAACCGGTGTTTCTGATTATCGCACCACGGTCTGACCCCTCGGATTTAAGAATATTCAAACTGCTGGATTGGATTATCTGCTTTTAAATACATAATACAAATATTAATATAGTTGAATTTTAATCAGATAACAGTAGGGAACTTGATCAGGTTGTTTCAATTAGTAATTGTTGTACTAGATCACTTAGCACCTTTAAAAACACACCTGATATCCGGTAGTTTGGGTGAGGTGTGACAGAAGTCCTCATTTATGTGATGTGGGTGAAGAATAGAACATATACTGCCAGGATATAAGCACAGGCATCGATGAATAGGATTTTGCCGCAGCTATAATCGTGCCCTGGGAAGAATGTTGCCTTTAACTTACTACATGCAAACTTATTTTCTCATGGGATGTATTTAGTGATCCCTGAACTAGGCATGGTGTGTGTGTGTGTGTGTGTGTGTGTGTGTGTGTGTGTGTGTGTGTGTGTGTGTGTGTGTGTGTGTGTGTGTGTGTGTGTGTGTGTGTGTGTGTGTGTGTGTGTGTGTGTGTGTGTGTGTGTGTGTGTGTGTGTGTGTGTGTGTGTGTGTGTGTGTGTGTGTGTGTGTGTGTGTGTGTGTGTGTGTGTGTGTGTGTGTGTGACTTTCTTCCCTTTCCCAAGCCTTCTCCTCCCCATTTCTTTAAGAGATTTAGAGTGGGGAAATGTCACAGCAGTTTATCACCAACCACATGAAACAAGCTGCTAGCACACCACACACAATCACACACTCTCTCTCTCACATGCACACACACACACACACACGCCCATTTGCCTTGGTCCTTCTCACACTGTCTTAAGTGCACAGGATAAACACATAAATAAAAGGTCCCTGTCTTTTTCTATATTGCTCTAACACACACAGATAAAACCTGAAGCGAAGTACATTTTCCAAAAACTCCATCTTGATCCTTACTTGTTTGGCTATATTTAAACAAATGAACACACACACTTGCAGAAACGTATTTCATCTTCTCTGCGCAGTTTGTGCTGGGAGTTTATTTTTATCTACCGGTCTGGTTAAAACGGAGTGAGGAGGGAAGCTGTATGCAGCCAACGGTGATTATAGTTATTATAGGCCTAACATACATACACACACACACACACACACACACACACACACACACACACACACACACACACACACGTAAGCCACTTGAAGCAGAAGAGCAAGAGAGCCCTTAACGTCAATTAGGACAGCTGAGAGCAGACGAGGAGTCACACTCTGCTGACTGCGGCCGTTTAGATATGACGAGCTAGACAAGCACGGGTAACATCAGCAATGAATGACCTTAGCATGTTATTGGATTTTTTCCCCCCATAGGATCAAAGAAGACGATCCAAAGCGGACGAATCATACTTTATGATTAAAACATGTCTTTGTGAGGTGTTAACTGTGTTTAATGTTTACTCAGTAAATGTACCTAAGAAGTAATTGAAACAGACCAGCGGACAGTCCGGCTCAGTTAGCCCTCTTTTGAGGCCCCAAAAACAAAACAATTTCTGAACAGATAGTATATCAAAGTGGTGGGATTCACCAGTTATGACACATCTTGTTAGTTCAGGCTGGACATGCATCATGCTTCAAGAGGGGCTCTCTTTTCGGCTATATACAGAAGACACAATAACTGTACCGTGAACTAGACACCTTTCAATGTATAGTACACACAGTAGGGAGTTTTGTGTGGTTATCTTGTTTAAGACATTCTTAAAAGAATCTCAAACGTGTGTTTCCTATTTTACATTTCTAAAGGCATCTATCTGGATTTCCTGGTATTGCAAAATCTAACAGCATTGTTTAACTATTGCTCATAGATATTCAATACAGCAAATTCTGACTTACATTATCTTTTCTTTTACTGTTTCTGATGAAGAATGACTCTCAGTTTCTTGCTGAAAACTGTCCAGAAATGTTGTCATTTTGTCAGCAGTTTAATCACTGCACACCATAATATGTGCACCAGTTTAACATCTTGTTTCTTGTTGAACAAATAGGAGTCTTGCTGCTTGTTCCTGGCATGTCAGCTCAAGATTACTCTATTATTTAACCTCGTAAAGTTTCAGTAATTACGGAATTCAAGTCCTTGGATTAGACAATTGCATTCTGTCCTGCTCTGAAATCCCTCATTAGGTTGGGACACTTTATTTTATAGAGACGTGTTTCCCCTATAGCCATATACAGGCCTATTAGGTAAATATAGCATTTGCCTAATTGCTCCAGCATGGCAGTATTTTGTTAATGGGATTCCTTGTAAAGACACAAATACAGAGTCACAATGAGGGGGAAAGAAAGAGGTCTTAATGGAGCTGCTGGTGCCTGGTGGATTCCACATGAAGGCCTCATACCTGAATTAAAGATCATTTAATATGAATGTTTTCTGATCTGCCAAGTGTGTGGTTGACATATGATTATGTTAACACAATTAAAGCTATTAGGCTGAGGCAGGGGAAAGATCACTACATTGTTAGGCTGTAGGAAATAGGATGAAAAGTGGCCAAACATCCACTTGGACCTAGATTTTTTTTTGAATGGCAATATGACGATGTTACACTATAGGATAAAATAGTTAATATTGCTTGAGGTTATGTATTTCCTTCAGACAAATATATCTGTTTAAGCTTTTTGAAGCTATCAAATATTCATACGGGGCATGTTCTTCAAGTTCAGTTATTTTACCAGTGATCAAAGATTACAAACATCTTTTAATCATGCAATAGCCCGACATGCAATTGTTTTGTGAGGTACTTCCTGTCTGCTCCTTCCTGAGCTACACAGATACGAGTTACTGGGTCTAATGCAAGAACACATCATACAAAGAGATGTGTGATCAAATGGCACGTCTGATTAACTTCAGAAAATGTGTCACATTCCCAATGTTTCTTGTTAAAAAACTCAAGCAGACTTTACAGAACCAAGACCGCATGGCTAATGATACGAATTTGACGCTTTTTGAATGAGACACATTATCCTTGGACAGAAACCAAGTAAGAAATAAACATGACTAAAACATTCCATGTAATTCGAAAGCATAGCTTAACAAACCCTGAGTCATGTCGGCAGCTATGACTGGTTCATCACCACAACATGTTGACATACACAGAGAAAGAAAGAAACTTACAGAATCCTGAGGTTCTTGAGGCCGGAGAAGTCCACTTTAGTGACTCTGGTGATGTTGTTTCTGTTCAAATCCCTACGGAGAGAAACAAAAAGGTTAGAAATCTGATTGGTCCAATGTAATTGGTAATACAATTGAGTTTAATTAACAGCATTAACTTTATATCACACTGTGTATCTTGAAAGGATGTTGATTTATCATAGGAAAAAAGAGAAAAATAAATGACCACCAATGAGGAACAACTGAGTGCATTTGCATTGTGTGTCTCTGTGTGTGTCCTCGCTTATTGAAATTATTGAATGTGGCAGAAGGACGGAGCGTGAGAATGCCCGGCAGCTTATTAGCCCACACACAAACACAGACACACACACAAACACAGACACACACACAAACACAGACACACACAAGCATAAACCAAAACACACAAACACTCCTACCGTCCAGCCACTGGGAAAATGATGCACACACACACATCTACGCAGACACACCCTCACCCACACACACCCACACACACACACACACACACACACACACACACACACACACACACACACACACACACACACACACACACAGACACACCCTCACCCACACACACAGCGCTCCTGCTGCTCTGACTTATGAGACATTTTCCAGCAAAAAAAACAAAAAGGATGAAATTATTTTCTCTTTCCATCATCAGAGTTTAAAAGCTTATCGTGTTTCCTGGATGTCATTCAATCTGTTTTAACTACGGGTGCACAATGTATGCACACTGCAATATGAACTGACTGTGTGTGTGTGTGTGTGTGTGTGTGTGTGTGTGTGTGTGTGTGTGTGTGTGTGTGTGTGTGTGTGTGTGTGTGTGTGTGTGTGTGTGTGTGTGTGTGTGTGTGTGTGTGTGTGTGTGTGTGTGTGTGTGTGTGTGCGCACGTGCGTGCGTGTGTGTGTGTGTGTGTGTGTGTGTATATAGACTGGTTCCCTTTATACGGGTATGCTGTTTATTGAAACGCTGTCGTACTGGAGGAATTAGGGCAAGGAAATAAAACACACACACAAGAGAGTATGGACCAACAACACACACCGTTTTGTCTCCTTTTTCGCACACACTGCTCTCTTTCCCTTGTATTGTAAGCTTTCACTTTCCCTCACACACACACAGACAGACACACAAACACACACACACAAACAGAGTCTGGTTTTGCAAAGGCGACCTGCGTGTGTGTTTTTCATAATACACCTAAACATTTATAAATCTGATTTAAGACCATATTAGGTTTCAAAAGGCTTCTCCGGGCTGCCATGCCTAGGATCACTAATAAGAGCCATACCCCGGCCTGAGAGGGGGGGGGGGACTGGGGCAGCACTTCCTATACCAGGAGTCCACCAGGGGTCTTTCAAAGGCCTCCAGGATAACACATAGTTTCAGTATCTCATCTGATGCAATGAGACGTCACATTGAAAGACTTCTGATCAAAGACACCCGTCTGCTCCTGACAGGCAGTAATTTAGATCATGAGCAAAAACTAAAAAAAGTGCCAAGTCATGTAAGGTTTCTATTTGAGGATTCTTGATATGAGAAAGAGAAGATTTTAGTTTTCAATACAGACTGAAGTGTCTAGCTGATGCCTGTAGTGGAGCATTTAGGAGCTAGAGACTCCGACTTGTCCATTAACGAGTTGGTGGAGACCAAAACAGAGCTTTGAGGAGTTTGAAGATTGGACTTGTTTTTTGTCAGGAGGCCAAAGGAATTCTAATGTCGACCCGTGTCTGTTTTTAGTTTTTTTAAAGATGGTTGCCATATTGACTTAATAATATTAATAAAAAGGCAGTGTTGTGTTTGCATTCCAAAATGTTCAAAAAACTAAAAGTAGTTCTGCAGTTTGTCAAAAAACGTTTTAATTTTGAAGTGACATAACAAAAACATGATGATGCTCATATTATGGAGTGGCATTAATTGTTATGATAATACCAAATCATCAAGTGTTCCAAGCATTTGGAAGCAGCCACAACATGAAAACACCAAAACACAAGAGGAATTCATTGTGATTTTGAGCTGCATCCATCTCGCCTGTTTATTAAAGAAAGCAGATACGTTTATGACAGCAAGCCATTTGCAAGGCATCGGTTCTTGTCACAGGATTTCAGTTTGTGTGTAATTGCCAGTTCCTGGAAAGCGAGGCAATTTGATAAGCCTTCTCGGATGTGATGAAAAATTCAATATGGCATTGATTTATAATGTTCAACTTGAGGAAAGAGCTGCTTCCATCATGAAGGACATGTCTTTTTTTTCTTTGTTGATTTGTAACTTCAAGTAACCACTCACTCATGTTTCTGAGGCAGCATCCAATCCAAAATCTTTTTTTCCACATCTCTTCACCGCTATCAATCTCATCGTCCCTGTCTTACCCTACTGTCATCTGTCTCTCTCCCTTTTATTTTTTCATCTTGCCTTCATCTATCTTACATCTCTCTTTTCCCCAATCACTGCTCTTAATGTCAATCTGTCAGTAGTTCACAGCCATCTTGTTCCCAGCCTTCCTCTCCCCTTTTTCTTTTCCTCTAATCTCCCTGTTCAACAGTGTCTCCCCCTCTCAAGTCTTATCTCTCACTGTTTCACAGTTGACTAAACACTTTTTCTTCGCCTTCCTCCGCTTTTCTCCATCCACCTAATCTCTCTTCTTTTATCTAAATCTTTCGCTCGTTTTAAGGTTGGCTACATTTCCCTACGCTTGTGTTTTTTTCACCCCTAATCTCTCACTCCTTATCTCCATCTTCCTCTTGTTCACAGTGGAAACTTCAGCTCTCACCAGGGACACAAACAAACAGTGAGGAGCCGGAGCCAGGTGGAGCGAGATGGCAAGACCCTAACTAACCTCACCGCCCGACAGCTGAGAAATTCAAGGACTCTGCCAGGAGAAACAAGAAGTGGTGTGAAATTAAATGATAACACTGTCAAATAAAAATAACACTACCTCATAGTGATATATTTAGAAATAACAAGGTGAAAGGTATGACGTCGATTAACCTTTATGAGGTATACAGCCTCGTAAATGCAAATAATCAAATAAACAATCATTAATGTCAGACAACTTATAGAAATACTAAATATTTCTAATCCTACGTACTAACATGTTGCCAATGCTTACATGGTACAGAGTTAACAGACCTATATATATTTTGTTAGGCCAATATCAAGTGAATGACTAAATAGCATGTCTTCTTAATTTTTAATTCCAAACCAATTAAAAGTATCAATTAGAGTTTTTACCCAAGTTTAGCTTAATGTGTATTGATTTTTGTTTTCAATAAAACACTTTATGTTAATGTTGTGCTGATGTAAAAGGATTTGGATCAATAACAAATAAATGACAAAAAGAGAAAAGACGGTCAGTCGCGAAATGTGTCACATTATAATGGCTGATCTTTGCACGCTTGAATAAATGTCACTAATGAATCAAACACATGACGCTAATCAACAGTAATGTAAGCACCTCAATGCTCTGCCTGAAATATTGCAATGATCCATTGTGAGCCTTATGCTGCGTTCCAGACAACTCGGAGGTGGGAATTTTTCCAGTTGAAATATCAAACGTTCTACCTCCAAGCTTTCCAACGGCTGGAAGCCAAAATGTACACAAAAGCCATGGCTGACCGTGACAAACTGATGTATCTTTGGCACGTTTACACACAATTGAACGCCAAGCAGTGAAGCCTCCACGTTTTAGTTTTGGTACTTCCCAAAAAATGTTTGTTTGGAGAAGATATATTTCAGAGATTGTTTACCGGAGCCAGCTATCTAAACACATGGGAGACATGCTATAAAACATTAACATGCACAACTGGATTTACTAAAGATTGTATTCACTTCATCAAAAACAAGAGGCTCTAGTTGATGTTTGAGCAATAACAATGTCCTCTTCATTTTTTTGTGACTGCTTCTTAAAAAAAAGGCAAGGAACACAGTCTTATTAAGAGTAAGTCTATCTACATGCGTTACCTCTGAAGCTCTGAAAGTGGTGTACCTGGAGATATAGATACACAAAAATCATAGACGGCAAAGCCTTTGTTTCACTCAAAGAATATGGAGAAATTCAAGAAAAGGTAGTTTGAAGGAGATAGAACACAGTGGATGCTGTTATAGTACAAAACCATATAACTATTCTGTAGAGAGCGCTTTGCATGAAGCCTAAAAACATTTGAAAGGATCTGGATGACTTCATGAGGCGGCCATTTTGATGCACCTGGTCTGCTGAAGTGTGGGTGTCCGACCCACCCAGCAGTAAAGATGAACTTGGCTTTAAATTTAACTGACCAGCTGGCAGTCAGACAACTAACGAGAGGCTTTGGCACAAAATCTCTAACCGCTGTTTGTTTCCATTACAGGCAGAGGTAAGCCGCGCATGTGTGTGTGTGTGTGTGTGTGTGTGTGTGTGTGTGTGTGTGTGTGTGTGTGTGTGTGTGTGTGTGTGTGTGTGTGTGTGTGTGTGTGTGTGTGTGTGTGTGTGTGTGTGTGTGTGTGTGTGTGTGTGTGTGTGTGTGTTTGCGACAACGGGATAAGACAAGAATGCAAACAGCAGGTGTTCAGGGAATTAATGTACCATACAACAGACACACAAAGACACAGACAGCTCCCCACCCCAGACCATCGAAACCGGTGAACCCTACAGTCTGGCTGCCTTGGAAGAGCACTGGTTGACTTTAAACAAAGATATGCTTGCTGTGTGGGGTCTGATTCACTGACAGCACATCTTTATAGTTGGCTAAACCACAGTGACTAAGAAATAACACAGAAATAACTTTTAGAAAGGAATGTTAAACAAATAACAGATCATGTGACTAAGACTCGCAAGAGCTCAGTGGAAGGAAATGGTGGACTAATTGCCGCTGTGGTGAACTATGAAATATTAATATAACATGTTTGACATGTTGGGTTGCTGGTTTGACAGCTGTTTTCCCCTCTTTCCTCATCTGTCCTGCTGGCCTTTGCATACTTTGGGATAACAGTGAGGAATAACTATTAACTGCAGCGAACAGTTTCCTCTCTCTGTTCTGTCTCTGTAAATCTGTCTCTGATACTGTGACATTTCCTCGTTCCACTTTGTCTTTCACTCTATCTGGCTCTGCATCCTTATCCCTCCATCCTTTCCCTTTCATCCTTTGTTGTTCTCCGTCCAACGCTCCATTTACGAATGCGTTCGCTTCCTGTGCTAATCTCCTGTTATTTTCCACGAAGCTCTTGTATTGCTTCACTTTCTCATTCCTCCTTTCTTGCCCTTCATCGTTTTTTCTCTCTCTAAGATAGGTATGCTCAATTTCGCTCTCTAAATATCCCAGTTACGCAAGGAATCCTAATTGCCTTCTTCCTTTTCCTCTGAGCTCCGAACTCTACATCAGTCTTTCACCAGAAGCAGGGGGCCGGCGTCAAGCTGCTTCTAAATTAACCTTTGTTGGAGCTGCAATCCATCCACTTCAAATGTTTGATATGGTATTTAGCATCACCTGCTCTTAGTGTGTAACTATGATTGATATGGAGCTTAATAGGCAGGAACGTTGGTTCAATTTGGACTGAAAGCGAAAGCAAGGTTGTTGGGCTATTGATCACTTGATCAGAGAGAAGAAGACATATTGTTAGTCAGTGTGTGTGGGAAATAGAGATAAAGTGCTATTGAACAATTACAACTCACTTGTTTGTCTATGGTACACAATCATCCCATCCAGCAAAATAATGTAAAATGGATCGAATCACATCCTATCAAGTGTAAGGGCAAGTGTAGCTTCTTTAGCAGGTTTTGTGGCATATGATTTGATCCTTGCCCTAAGTCAAGTAGAACACGTTTCTATTACAGTAAAGACCATTTCAAAAGTACAACATACATAATGAAATTGAAAGATGTACAGTGTATGGAAAGTGTTCAAAAAGACGGACATGTTTAGTTCTTGCCTCCATCGCACACCATGTATTGTCCACAAGAGACTCTACAAGTGTGGAACATTTGGTCTCCAATGCAGCCGTTTACTGCTGTTTTGAATCTCTATCATATTGATGCTAATCTGAAGTGAAATCTCTCCTATTACAGAACTGCTCTCTGGGAAACACAGCAATCATCACTTGGAGGTTTTGGGCATTCTCATCATACACGCACTCACACGGCAAAAATCATCTGAATACATGAGAACAAGCGAGTACAGACACACTCTTACAAGAGGTCCGGGCCAAATGTACCTTTGAGGACACCATGTAATCTTTAAAACCACACATGGCAGGTCGTTTTGAGGCCGACATCAACACTAAATAGACTTAATATTCATAGATAAGAAAAGATTCATTCTTAGACTCCTCTGCAGCTCGCCTTTTAAACCCATCATCCATCTGTTGTGTGGTTGTACAGATAATATGAGTAATTTAATTAAACTCAACATTGCCAGCAATCAAAAGTGACCAAATGACCCAAACCTTAATTTAAGTAAGCATGCTGTACGTTCACATACAGCCATCGCATGTTGCCAGCGGAGGTTACGCAGCAAAAGCAAACATTTGTCGACACAAATGAGGGAAAACTGCTCAGAAGACAAAGCGTTGCCTGGTGAGATGCAGCGAGATACTGATCCCACAGTTGGAGATAGTTTACTGTGTAGGCTTCTCGGAAACATTTCTGACACTTGACATTTAACATTGTATCTGGCCAATTTTCCTCACCACTCGTTTGTCACAATGGGTAAAAGTCTTCCTCTGTTTGTAAAAAATAAGCTGCTGGGATTATGCAAGATGTTCGGGAAGTCTGAAATGCTAACAGAGATATTTCCAAGGAGTCACAGATGATCAAGGAGCTTTAAGTCTTTACAATATTGTTCCTACAGCAGACTGAAGGACATCTCTTTCACAGCTCAGTCCAATCTACCCTTTTCTTTTCAACTCTGTCACAATTTAAATCTCATTCTAGTATTTTCTGTCATTTTCTACCTCATTTATTTTCTTTTTTACTCTTTATAAATCTTTCTTCCCTTTTCTTCTATCCATTGTTTAGATTTGAGTCCATCATTGTTCGATCTTTCCTGTTCTCTTGTTGCTAATTATCAATGCATCTCTTGCCTTCAATATCGCAGGCTGATTGGATTGTGTTGAAATGCTTCTTCCCTCAGGGTTTCATCATCCGTTGCTTTGTTTTCTGTCCGTCATGATTTATTTCTCTCTCCCTCCTATTTTCTATTCAATGTTCATACCACTCAACTTTACACAACTCATAGTTTGGTGTCGCTGTTAACCACACAGGCTTGACCACATTAGGGAGTCGCCTGCAAGCATCCCTTTTCTTTTGGAGTCGCGAGCCATAAACCCCACACTGTATTTGGTTAGCTCTTTTTCTTTGCCGGAGTTTATAGGGCTGCATTGCTTTTGTCTAGATTTACTGCTGCTGCTGCCCTGTAAGTGAATGGGGTGGGGTGGGGGGTAATTTGGCCGCTGAGAGGCCACTTGACAAGAACAAGCACTGCTGCTTCCTTAACAGAGGCCAAGTCAGAAAAACAGGAGTGAGCGAAGGAAAGGATAAGAGGAAAACAGAGGTAAGGATGAACGAAAGACTGAGACATCAAGATAGAGACAAAGCTTGAAAGAGATGGAGAAACACACACATGCAAAGTGCAGTGACCGGCTTCTTCATAAGCTTCCAGCCTAACGTCAAACAGTCAGGCAGTTTTTGCTCAGCTGAACATCGGACAAAAAAGAGAAAACACACAGCAAGAAAAAGAAAGTCCCTGCAGAAGGGATGTAATGTGTTGCGTTGGTGACAGTGGCCTAACAAAACAGTGGCATAGCTTGTTAACATCAAATGCCTGCTGCAAGCGTTCTGCACACACACAACCCCAGACTGGCGTTACAATATGACACACACTGAAGTTCTCTGGTCTGAGGACTTCTGTTTCAGAAGAGAGTATCAGAAGGTCATTCGTGACTCTGGGTACTTTCTATGTGACAGTTTCTCTCTCCTTTTCGTTATATACGTCACTGTTTCCAACTACAACCAATTTAATGTTTAATCCGATGAAAGCTATGAGCCTCCTGTGTGTGGAATATAAATGTACAGTTTTCATGTGCGTATGCATCTGTCTTGCAGGCCTCCTGTCGTTGTGAGGAACCAATTTGATACATTGAGATTAAGGATATTTTGTGGAGAGTGAGGAGATTGTTGGCTGGTGTTCACTACTTCAAAGAGTTGTTTGAGGGTTTTAAGAGTTTTGACCATCACATCATCATCTGCAACAATATGACCCTACTCACCAAGTTAAAAGAAAACGCTAAGACCAAAAATGCTCAGCCAATCATACAGATTTGAAACCAACCCCGGGGTTAGCAAAACTTACTTTGAAGAGAAAATTGAGGTTAATTGTTGAATAATCACCAAAATGGTTCACTGTGAACATCCGTCACAGTTAAGAGACCTTCCTTTGTGGTCCAACTTCGAGCAAACACACTTTCAGTACCTGTGCACAAACAGTCTGATTTTTCTGAGCGAAGAGGGGTTTCAGGTGTGCTCACTTCCACTTTGTCGTCCACATAAAGTTGTATAGATAAGATGGTTAACTGTTGACTTGTTTATTACTCGTCTGATTTCGGACCACCCAGGTCTCCTGGTAGTATTCCTCCCTCCATACGGAAATATATACGTAGAATAGATAGGACAATGGTCGAAACAACAAAATAAGACTTGAGTTGTAATAAACTACACATATCTTTCAAGGGTAAAGTTAGAATTAGCGGGGGTTGGGGTTTGGCATAGTTGTGATAGTTAAGGTTAGGGATAGGGCGTAGGAATGCAATGGAGTACAAATACATCTAGATTGATGCAAAGTGTGTCCATGATATATTCATATATCTGCATATATGTTCCTATCTGTTCTAACATATGTCAGTGTGCATCTCTTTCCCTGTGTGTAGATTGTCCGTGTGTTACAGTAAGTGCAAATGAATACAGTGTATGTATGCATGCATGTTTAATGCTGCTGGATTGCTCTGTTTCCCAGTAGGGCAGTGCCCACCGTCAGGGCCAGCTGGCTGCCTCCTTGGTAAACCGAAAGTCAATATATAAAAAAGGTAAAATGCCTGCATGCTGGAGAAACTTGGTTGAAGAGAATATCACCCACTGACCTAGAACTGCAGACTAAATATTGGTTACCCTCACGTGTGCCGTTTGGCATACCATGACTGAATCAAACATGTTTGGAAGGGCAGAAAAAATGGTTACCACGAGATGGCCACAGATGATAGGCGTAACATTAAGAGGCTGTTTAAGAACAGCAAGCTCATTGTGGTTTTTGCTTCTTAGTTTAGACTCGTCTGCTTTAGCAATAACACTCGGCTGCTCCTCAGATGTATTACATCACCATCATACCCACGATAACAGTAAATAACGCTCTCAATTGAAAGATGGCTTTTATTTAAATTACCAAAGCATGTGTGCTGACTTAAGCTCCCATCAAAGTAGCTCACATATCCTGAAAAAACTGCCAACAAATACATCCCTAATTAGCTCTTTGCTTTCAACAAAGGTTGGCAAAGTACCAGCACAGCGTGGTAAACAGAGATTCATGACTTATCTCACTTCTTAGTCGTTTTTGCAGCCAGCTAACGCAACACAATATCATTTCCAGTGACTTCAGAAGAATGCTCAGCCAACAACTGGTGAAAACCACAGTACTACAGATTGTTCTTGATTCAATCAGATTATTGTATATTTAGGGGCCGGGAACTGTGTAAGCTCACAGCAGTAGGCAGAGTGACTGATGTAACACAGTATTCAGTCCTACGTAAATAACCTTAGTTGCCCAATGCCCAACCGCCTATTGGCTTTTTTTCTTGCTTTTTTTTAGATGCAACCTGTTAAGGTCATTTCCAGGTGTCATCCCCCATGTACATCAATTCTAAACTAAGTAATGTGTGCATTCTAAACAGTTATCAATAGTCAGAAAGCAGACCCTACAATTCTAAACTGAAGTTGTACCAGAAATCAGATTTTACTTCTTGTGACAATAGTTAGGACATTTAAGAGACAAGATGAAATGGAGGATTTGGTGTCAAAGCAATAATCAAAAAGGCTTATATGGCTAGATTAGAGCCCACAGGGAACCTAAAGATTGTCATGGAAATCTTTAAACTTAGTCTCATAAATGAAGCATCATCTTCAGGCAGCACCTCTAATCTACAAACCCACCACGAAAATGTGAAGATGTGTCACTGTTTTGTTAGTTTGACCTAACATGCCAGATATACAGCCATGTGCATTAACCATGCGTGTTGGGTTTGGGGAAAACTCCCCATGGCCTCCCTAGAACTGTCTGAGCATTACATTACATTACATTACATTGCATTTAGCTGACGCTTTTATCCAAAGCGACTTACAATAAGTACATTCGACCAGGAAGACACAACCTTGAGGAAAACAGAATCATATAAGAACATCAGGTTTCAAAGAGCCAATCGTTTCAAGTGCTACTCAACTGGCTAAGCCAGTCCTTTATTAGTATATAAGTGCTCTGTTAGCAGTTCTTTGTTAGTCATTCTATCGCTCGAAGTGGAGTCGAAAAATCTAGCTTGTTTTTCTAAATGCACAGGTTAGCACCACAGACTTGCACACACACACACACACACACACACACACACACACACACACACACACACACACACACACACACACACACACACAAACACACACTATTCCAGTCGCACCATGGAATGCCATTTCAGAGCTGAGGGTGTGGCGGTTACAGCTTCCATTGTCCAATCAACACCGAGCTTTGATAAGAGCCAGAAGCCGAGGCTGAATGTGGATGTGTGGGTCCACTCTACACACAGAAACACACTCACTCATGCAGCTTGCACACACACACACACACACACACACACACACACACACACACACACACCCAAACGCACATACACACAGTGGCAGGAACTCATTGTTGTGCGCTCCGTGGTAGGTTGGCACGCTGAGGGGAAATGGGAGCTGTGAAAACTCCACTGGAGGGATGCTGCTGGCACACTAAAGGTGTGTGCGAGTGTGTGTTGGAGGGGAGGTGGAGGTCAGTGAGAGAGTGGGGCAGGGAGGTCGGGAGGAGGCAAGTGAGAAGGAGATGGGGCAGAAAATAAGGTGGGAGGGAGTAAACACTAAGGTGAAGAAAGGAAGGTATAGGAATGGGAAGAAAGAAGGTGTTGGAAAGAGAAACACGGCAGGGGGTAAAGATGAAGAGTCGGGGATGGAAATAATAAGAAAGACCTCAGCCTCGTGCCAGGCGAGGTTTGAGAAAGTAGAGAAGGTGTTGCTAGTAAACAACTTGCCAAAAACGTCGTCAAAGTTCCGTTAGCGAGGGAAAAGAAAAATAGGCAGTTAAAATCAAAATTAGTTTATGTAAAGTTGGCTCAAGCTGCTTGCCGTTTCCAGCAGTGAACTCATTCAACTGCAACACACACATCAACACACACATACTCAGTCGGACGTACAGGACACGTATAGTGATCATAAGCTACACACATATTCAACGGTTTTAAAAGGCAAACTCAAGGTATAGATATATCCACACACACACACAAACAATTAAACAGGAAAAAAATCCTGATTGCAGCTCCACCAATTGAAATGAAGGCCCCCTCTAGAGTTTACAGCCTTCAATTTCCCCCACATTTCACAGCAGTTGGGGCCACAGTTTGGAATTTGAAGCTCTAAAAATCAACACTTCAGGGTGTGTGTGTGTGTGAGTGTGTGTCTGTGTGTTGTGTGTATGCGGTCCCTGTTGGGCAGGTGTGAATTGGACCCCGGAGAGAAAAGCCGTCCCTGTTTTCCAATTCATTTTATCCAGCCTCGATAAGCCTGTTAAGCCTCCCCCAAAACCCTCCACTCAAATTAGATGCAAATGAGGTCTCAAGTGGCTTCCCAAGGAGGACATTACGGAATTGACTGGCCTGAGGTAATCTGTGAGGCAGCCTGAGTGCGTGCGCGTGCGTGTGTGTGTGTGTGTGTGTGTGTGTGTGTGTGTGTGCGTGCGTGTGTGTGTGTGTGTGTGTGTGTGTGTGTGTGTGTGTGTGTGTGTGTGTGTGTGTGTGTGTGTGTGTGTGTGTGTGTGTGTGTGTGTGTGTGTGTGTGTGTGTGTGTGTGTGTGTGTGTGTGTGTGTGTGTGTGTGTGTGTGTGTGTGTGTGTTCAGTGAACAGTTAGGGCCATCAATGTTGTTCTCCTCGTTAACCTTTCCAAATGCTCTGTTTACCAGAGTGAAGACAACTGGCTTTTACACAGATTCATTCATGCCGTTTGACAGGTGGACTCTGGCTCTGACTGTTGCTCTAACCCTTCACTTCTGGAGTTGCTCGATGTGAGTATGTAGGAACTACCTCTACAGTTAAAAATGACCACACCAGAGATTCGTTCAACTTCACAAGGCCAACATTTTCAATATTTACTTCCCAGGCTCTCTGCTTTCAACATCCTCAGAACATCTTAACGTTGTTTCGCCATGAGGCCGTGTACTAAACGTTTTAGTTGTGCCCTAGTTCCCTCCATCTGTCATGTTCTTCTTCTTCACTGACAGGGATTTTCTACATTTGTTTTCAGTAACCTCCACAGACTATGAATTTGTTTTATTCAGTACATGTGGCCTGACAGAAAGCGATAAAGCGAGCAGTGGAGTAGAAGCTCAAAAAGATTTTCCACTCAAGATAAGGCGGGAGTCATGTCTCTACTCAAACGCCACGTCTTGTGGTCTTGTTGCATAGTATCCTACATGTGGTTGAGATACTGTTTGTGGAGAAAACTGTATCTGTAAATGTCTTAACATTTCTGAAAAACGGTGCTTCTATAAAGAAATATGTTGCCATTTAAATGTGTGAATCAAGAAATACTTCAGCATGAGAAACAACCAAACAACATAATAGGAAAATAAGGTCCATCTCCATCAGAAATTCTAAAAGGGTTTAATGTACAGTAAGATGAATTACTACTTTCAGAAGCTACAATCACATCATGTCATGTCCTATTTTCAACTCATGATAAACCTCCACAAACAGAGTTGCATAGCATTACATTCATAACTTAGAAGTGATTACAAAATGATGAGTTAATGAATATTTTTCAGTGTGTAGCTCCAATGCATTGCTTTCAATCTGTTGTTCTCCTTGCGGCTACTACATATAATTAACTGCTTAAAATATGTGAAAACGTGAAACATCTTAAAACCATTAAATTATGTGGATATTAAGTATTTCTCAACTACTGGATGGGAAATATAAGGAGATGTTAAATCATTTGGGAAACTTTACTTCAATGTAAATGAGCATTTGTACTCACAACTTAAACAATCTGGCATACTAGAATGTGTTTCCTGCACGGACCTCATCCCAGTTGTCAGACTCAAATCCCTGCTCAGGGAAATAACACTCATCTCTCTCCCCTGAAAAGTTTCCCATCTGCCGTAACCTTTAGTACTGGAATCTCATCCATTTTAATGTTTCCCATCTCAGACTCCCTAAAAATATATCTGCAGAGAGAGAGAGAGAGAGAGAGAGAGAGAGAGAGAGAGAGAGAGAGAGAGAGAGAGAGAGAGAGAGAGAGAGAGAGAGAGAGAGAGAGAGAGAGAGAGAGAGAGAGAGAGAGAGAGAGAGATGAAGGCAGGCAGGCAGAGAGGGAGAGAAGGAGGGAGGGAGGGAAAGAGCAACTCTGGGCCAGAGTCACAGCTGAAACACTGACCTGGATAAATCAGGGAAATATAAACACATCGTTTCTGGAGTGAAAAGGGTGGGAGGGGGCGCTGCTACCCCAAATATTCCACCCCGGGGACCCCAGCGAGATGCAGGAGACCCCCTTATCCCACCTCCCCATCACAGCCCGCACTAATTATTTATTTTCCTAAGGTGTAAATGTCTTCGGGGGATTGCTGTGTAAAAGCCAACAGGTCCTGGGAGGTCACCTGGTCCTGTGGGACGGGAGCGCTGGGGTACGCTGTTCACACTCACACAATCACACTATCCAGTCAAACATGCAGACACAATCATATCAAAACAAAACATGTGCAAAAAACAAAAATGCTCGCACACATGCTAATCATATGTTCATATCAACCCGTACCCCCCACATCCACACACACGCATCAACAAACAAGGCCCCCCACTTCCCTCTGCAGCCTACTGATTGTGTTTGTTGTCTCAGGGTTAGGTCTGTTGTTGATCCCCCGCGGGGCTTTTGGCTGCTCCGTTATCATGCATAATCGCTTCCATACCTTAGCAGCATAGGTGTGTGTTTGTGAGTGCATGTGTGTGGCTGCGGGGTGTATACGTGTCAAGATGTGGCTAGAGGTGGCAGCAGCGGCTGTCAGGGGTCTGTCTCGGCCTCAGGAGTGAATATCAATTGGAACTAACTGTCACCAGGTTTGAAAAGGCTCTGAGAGTAACTCTGTAAGAGTTAAAACATTGTTCACACAGATCACTGCAGATCCAGCCCAACTTGGGGAACCTGTAACTAAGTTTGGAAAGTCTCACTGCAACACAGAATATAAAAAGATTTAAGGAACACTGCGTCTTCTCACCTTTCATTCTGACTTCTTTAAAAAGTTAATTACTCGCTCTAAGCGGCGTCAGGACTGTTTTCTTAACTGGCTCCTTTCACTGGGGTCACGGGTGAATTTTAGGGCACCATCTTTTACACGTGTATCCAAAGAGATTGCAGTCTATGCTTTTGACCATGGAGGTATAATTGTAACCTTTCCCAGTGTAGCCTACTAAACCTTGTTTAGCACGGGGTATACAGGATAAATTGCAAGAGTGATTTTTCCAATTCATTAACCTAATCTTTTTGCTTGAAAATAAACCTTCTTTAATTCACTTTATTAACATTTGTAGAAAGATTGAGTCGTGTGTTTCTAATTCAATGTAAACAAATGTTAAAAGTTACTCAGTTGTCAGAGATGTTTAAAGCAACCCATGTTAAACAGTTAGGACAGGGTCAACTAAATAAACCATTGCTTAATGAAGATTGCTCTGTAAATAAAAGTGAGTGTGTTTGCCTTATAATGATCACTGACTGAGGGTCAGAGTTGAAATTCATTTTAATTGAGTCACTGCTTAGCCTCATGAACAATGATGCTAAACTTAGTAAAACAGCCTAAATATGTGTTATTCATTCATCAACAGTTCAGCTTTACAGTGAAAGTTTGAAATGTTCTCACTTTTTAAGCTATTTCCATCACTTCTGATAACTCAGTCCAGGAAAAAACGTAAGCGTGGTAAATTGCACGTGTGTTGTACGTAACTTCTTCACTTCTGTCTATACAGCAGTATCAGAGCTGAAAGTCAAGCCAAACAAAAAACGCGCACCTTATGGCCACGGGGCACAATATGATGACAGACAGACAATAGGATTTGCTTAAACTCTCATTAAATTCCACTTACAGACGCTCGGCATTTCTCGGTATTCCTTTAGGAACAGTCTTCAGACCAAGACCCTGGCAGTCCACATGCGACCCGGAGCAGCTGCACTTGTGTGGGCATCCAGTCACCGAGGCAGCGCACACCAGCAGCGCACAAACCAGAGCCCAAGCCCGGCAGAACGCAGCACGCTTCTCCGGTCCAATCGGAGGCATGGTATCCACTCAAATTACTTCCAAACCGAAGTTAATTGAAAATCCACGGGGGGGAATCAGATGCTGTGGAAGTAAGGATCCCGAAAAAGGGCAAGAGAGGCCGTTTGAATGTGTGGTAGAATTTTAAAAAATAAGTGATTGCCAAATTCAGAAGTTTAACAAAGTTTCTATCAAGAAAGACGATCAGTCAAAATCTCCATTGAAAAAAATGCAGGAAAATAAAGTTAAGTTTTCTTTTAAAACATCGTACCGCGCGTCACTCAACTCGATGCGTAAAAGTCTCCCCAAGTGCTCCCCATTCACAACCTCTCCGAGAAACAGCCTGACTCCTGAACTTCCCAAGGTAAAAGTGTTCAGCTGGGGTGTAACCTCCTTCCAGAGAACATCCCTCGGCTGCCAGGGCATAAAAAGTGAGAGTTGTCGCGATTGTAATCAGTTCGCCAAAAAAAGTTGAGAGAGGAGAGGCGCAACTGACTGGTACGCCTGGAGGTTGTGAGAATGAGCGAGGCACACAGATTTGTACTTTGGTTTTCCCCAAAAATCCTCTCTCTCCCTCCCTCTCTGTGTGTGTCTGTCTCTATGTTGATGTCACCAGAAAAGAGGGCTCTCAAACTTCCTCTCGTCCCTTATCTTCTCCACAGAAACACTCAGCTTTTATAAACTCGGATTCTTTCCCACACAGACGAATACAACTTTAGTCCGTGGCAGCAGGGCACATATTTTAACTCATTTCCCAGCAACTCGTCCCCTTTTATCATGGCCCATAATATATCATCTTAACGATTTACTTTGTGATCATATACTTGGTTTTGAGCCACTTCTTTTTTATGAGCCAACTCTCCAAATAGTCCAAATACATCACCCCTGGGGAGTCTCTATGCGTCAACTTCATTAATTCATGTTTGTTTGATAGATTAATCCGAGTGGTTTCACTGTCATTAAACTTAATGAATTATCTATTGTGTTGGAAAATACAATGAAGTTGACCACTGGCTTCAACAATGTCCAAACTTGGAAATATTATTTTTTGATTTATTAAAAAGCAACACAACTTTAATGTGAATTACATTACTACACATGAATATCAACATGTTTGACATTAACTTTAATTTAAGTTTCAAGAATGTTCATTATTATATATAGCCTAGTTCATTCTAACTATCCTTGGTCACTCCACTGACTTTCACACTTTGCAGGATGAAGTGAGAATGACTTGTCAGTGTGGATCATTATTAAAGAGTGAGTGCCCTTCTGCTGCCCTCTGTTGGCAGAAGGGAACACTCTCATAAACTAATAGTGAAGACTCATCAATTTGCAGTCACAGAGACATAACATTTCACTTCTGATTAAGTCACTCTACTCTAAATCAATTTAACTTATCTGGGAGATTTTGCTGCAAACGTCAACACATTTTAAAATCATCTCCCTCAGCAGTGTCTCAAAGGAACAGTGGGAAGTTCATAAATATTTAAATGGATTAAATCAAAACTGAGTAATTCAGAGTCTCATTCTGGCACTCAAGCTAATTAAAACAGTTGTTTTCCTGTCAGTTGCAATTCCACCAAATCATAATTTCTCCAAATCTTTTGAATGACAGCACCACGTATGCTATAAAATGAAATAATCTATCATCCAAATGAAAATGTTAAGATACTGAACTGTCTGCCCTCGGAGTGTTATCTTTTGTTATGTTCACTGCAGAGTAAAAGTACGTGTTTGTTTTGTTGTGTTCGTAGAGCAGTGTCTAATCTAGCCAAATGTGCGTATAGCATTTGAATATCTCTGAAAAAAGGTGTGAGCCATTTCTCAATTTCCTGTCAGATATGCTATCCATCCATATAATACAACAGACGTAGCAATAGCAAATAACTCATGTCCATCATCTTACCTGAGTGTGAAATTACAAATCCCAGGAGAACACACCTGAGCCGATACAACAGAACACAAATAATGTCCTTGTTGAAACATCTGGTGTTTCTTTGTCTCTACAAAATAAAAAAGGATGGACACAGCTATATGTTGTATGTAAGAAAAAGATAAAAAGGGGAGGAAAACAAAGAATGAGAAGACACTAAACGAGACACACACAAAGAGACTGATCTGATTTTCAGCAATGTAAAGACAACTTGGTACCCCTTTTCTAATTTGCAGTGGTTCAGCGTTTTCACTAATGTCTATTGATAACAATTAATTGATATTTTCCTCACTCTTAAGGTAATTTAAGTCCCAGAAACATGTGTGCATCGGTAACTCTATGCCACACAAAGACCGTTGATGAAGAACAACTGGATACTTCCTCTGGCTGAGCCTCCTAACTTCCTGTTGACACAATTTGTATGTTTTCACTCGGGGAGTCTGTCAGTAAACTGTCAGTCATTTTGACAAAAACAAGCACATGCTGTTGATGTATGCAGGTTTCCCAGAGTGGGATGAGTCATATAGGGAGGTCTAATCCAAATATCTGTACAAAATATGTTCTATCCGTGTAATTTTTCTATATTAGTGTCATTTCAAATGCAGCGAACAAGGTTTGCAAGACACCTAAAATAGAGAAAATGAAATGGTGACTAACTTTCTTTCCATGAGTTTGAGAGACAAATAATTGGAAGTGGTCAATTTGGAAGAGTCCTGCCTCTGAAAGCAATGAGAGTTTGATGAAAAAAATTGCACTATACCACAAAACAACACATTGAAACACTCAAAATGAAGGAGTGATCATCCTTTTCCCCCAACACAAACCACTGCTTCTGAGTGTCTGAAACCGCGCTCTGACGGCTTTCTTTGGGCTCATCGGGATGAGATACATGTCTTTTTTTAGGTTAAGAGTTTGAACATTTGCTTCCGACTTTTGATTCCTGATCGCTTCCTGAAGAGTATTTCCCGGTTGTCTCAACTGAATGTATTGTATTGAATTGAGCAGACAAACCACAAGCGTGCTTTACAAAATAAGACATTTAGCAGTTGTGTGTGGACAGAGCTGGCTAATGCTGAACTTCTCACACCACATAACTCCTGCCCATGTTTCCATCTCTCTTTTGCCATCCTTTGGGTGCCCTTCCTTCCCCTCCGTCTCATTCTCTCTGCTTTTAGTGTCTCAAACTTCCTCTCTATCTCTTCCTGTCATGTTGCCTCATCGTCACAGTCTCCTTTTATTTCTCTCTTCCTTCCTATTATCTCTTCGTCTCTCTCTCCTTCTCTTGTCCCAGTCACTGTGTTTTTATGAGCTGCTACTAATTAGCATCTTGCAGGACACGGATTGTGACTGGAGTAACAGCTTCACGCTTCACTACTGTCACACACACACACACACACACACACACACACACACACACACACACACACACACACACACACACACACACACATTGAATAAACAAGGCACGCATTAATATCATGCTGTCACACAGCATTTCCTCTCTGTTGACCAAGTGTCTGTCTCTCTTTGCATGAGACCAAGATGTATTCCAGCCCTGCCAATGCAGGATGTCGTGACCGTTCAAAGAGGATTTGATTTCAAATTCTACATCTCCATTTAAACTACAATTGCTGTAACTGGCTTTATTTAGAAAGTCATACAATATGGTGACATCTTCCTAACCTTCAACCTGCCAAATCAGATTTAGCTTGAGCTACTCTCCGGTAACACTAGTTTACATCCAAATGAAGAACACATTCTTAATGAAATGTAAAGACAATCAGCTAAATTAGTGCCACAACCATTACCCTAATACAAATACTAGAAGTGACAAGATAAACAGCTGGTGGGGCTAATTATCTTGCCAGGTGCCACGATTGAAGAAAAAGAAAAAGTGTTTAAATGTAGAAAGGAATGCAGAAAATGTGATGGTATATAACATTTCTACATCTTCCTCATCCCTCCACATATATTTGATGTTCTCAACCGGCTGCTTCTTTTAGTCTCTTAAGTTAAGAAGGAGTTTAAGTAGTCATTTAAGACACATGCTTGATGTTTACCTTGATGAAAAGCCTGTTTCAATTGCACTTGTCAAATTCTTTACCTCAGCCAAATATTTTCTTTTTGTCTCCATTTGACTGTTTCTATGTGCAGATGAAAACAGCTGGATTGAAAGCATACATCTCATCCTATTGTCACTATTGACAGTGAAAATAGTAGGAGGTAAGGCTTTGTGTGTAAAATGCAACCACCTTACAGTCACGTTGTTTCGCAGACCCTCATAGCTCCTTCTCCCCTCACATTGTATTTCCTCTCTGCTTTTCTCTCTTTCTTCACCTCCTCCACTTCAATTCTCTTCTTCCCCAACAATAGACAGATTAGAGAATAATTGGTGGAAAGTTTGGTCTTGTCATCATACTGGGCCTCGTACATTACAATGATTTGATATCTAATGGCTCATTAATGTTTCATGCTCCGCAGCTGTGTGCGTATGCTGGCAACTATTCCTGTGTGTGTTCCTGAGGCTTTGTACTGGCATTAGTGTAGGTGTCTGTTCCCCTAATTTTCAATTTTTTCCATGTCAGTGATAAAGTATGTCCTAATATGTGTGTGTGGTTTAATGGATCCTTTAGCCAGACAGATTTTTGGCTTAGCTGTGCTGCGGCCCCTGCAAAGCTATTATCTCCCCATACACTATGTACACACTTCCTCTGTGTGTGTGTGTGTGTGTGTGTGTGTGTGTGTGTGTGTGTGTGTGTGTGTGTGTGTGTGTGTGTGTGTGTGTGTGTGTGTGTGTGTGTGTGTGTGTGTGTGTGCGTGCGTGCGTGCGTGCGTGCGTGCGTGCGTGCGTGCGTGCGTGCGTGTGCATGTGTGTGAGACAGAGACAGAGTGAGAAAGGAAAAAGCCAACTTTTAAAGGGGGCTATCATAACATCCTAATGTCGCTTTGAACACACACAGTCACACACACATAATCATGCTCATGTGTAATGACAACGGACCACATTTAAAGTCGATTTTAGGGGAAAACCCCTGACCAGTAGATCCCTTTTTTATCCTCCTTCTGATCCAACTACCCACACTTTAGTTCTTACTTAAGCTCTTACTCTGGACCACGAGTCCATCAACACTTGGCCAAATGTAGAATATATTGAGGATGAACTTGTCTAATGGTAGATCTGAAATAGCCATACAATCAGTGCCAGCCAAACCTCCTTAGTGATAGACCTTTTGCGGTCTTAAAAAACGAAAACGTGTTAAAGTCTTGAATGTATTGTCTACGGTGATTGTAATGTTATGTAAAATGTTTCCTTGTATCGGGTCTTAATAATTGTCTTTGCGGATGTTGCAAATGGAGCGGCTGTGATGCTAGAAACATTTCAGACTTGATCTGACAAAGTATTATTATTATCAGATATCATATCATGTCACGCATGCTGTAACACAGGACCTGCTTGTCTAAGGATACATGCAAATGAATACGTTTTCATTTTAAAACCCATACCTATTGTCATTGTGTGCTTACGGCTAGCTGCAGCCATATTCAGTTTTTTGTAACCACGAACACGAGGCATTTCGTATTCTTTTTAACTCCTTCTAAGAGTTTAACTCTAGTCAGGCCGAAACAGAGACTTCTGAAAATGATGATGTAGACTTCTTTGCTATGTCTTTTCAAACACTATAACCTTGTTTAATTCATCCTGCACCAATGCCACCTGTTAAATCTGGAAGAAAACAAACATCAGACTTGACTACCAGTGGTTAATTCAACACGGATATCAAATTGCTAGCGTTGCTACACCTGTTGTCTATGCTCTCACCGGCTGTGCTGTTATATTCTGCATTTTTATAATGCTTCTTTCATTTGCATGAGACATTACCAGTTGCTATTACCAGCTATATATATATAAAACATTTCAAGGTTTACCTATTTGAGAACGGTGATGGAAACACAAACTCAATTGTATCCTATAGTAGTTATTTTTGCACTACAATTGTGAAATAAACAATTAAACTGTAAACAAACAAATTATAGATGCTGCTCTCCAGCACTACTTGTTAACCAAAGTTTGTGCCGCAAAGCTTGAGTTGTAACTGATCATTTTTGAAAGTCGGACCACTAACTTGTCTAATCTCTGTTTTAATGCGAGGGTTGGAAAGACAGAGGTGCAGTAGATGTCTAGTATCGAACAAGAGCTTTTAATATAAAAAGTACAATAAAACTCCATTGTATTCTATAGCCTGGCTGAACAACCGATGAGTGATGAGTTGACCATTTTCTTTCCTGTTCCGCTGTTCCTGTTCCATTTCTGAAATGGCGCTAGTGTGTACAAAGAGCGTTTTCAAAAATGCATTAATGTGGAAGTGTAGTCATAATGTTAAGAGTAAAGCTCACCAGACCAACGTTAGTCCTACAGTAAATTAAACCCTCTTATCCTACCAGACCAATTTAATTTAGTAGTGGCTGTAATTATTTTTACTAAATGGGCTTTTTACATTAGGATGACGGGTCAGAAAAGTCCTCAGGTCTCTAATAAAGCCATTTCCCTTGAAAGTCTAAAACTTAGAGTAAGAGTAGAGATAGAGTAAGATAAAACACAGCGTTTTCCCCAGCATAGTAAGAAAAGTACACACAAACACACACACACTTCAGTCTGTGAATGGGCAGTTAAATAATGCCACATGTTGCTCCAGTGCCTTTGTTTCATTGCAAGGATTTTTTTCATCTTGCTGCTTCCCATGTTGTGTTTGATTGATGGTGTAATTTACTAGAATATCACACTGACACACAAGCACACACACACACACACACACCAAACCAACTTCCTTGTAGTGCAAGAAGGCTGATTGCACTGGCCGATCCAAATAGCTGCAGACAGCCTCAGTTAGTGATACTCTTATAGTGTGTTTCAGAAATACTGAAACAAAACCTACTGAAATATTATTTTACTGTGCGATATCGCCGATATGAGTTACAATGATGCAAGTTGAAAATGATTTCTGACTGGGTTACTCTGCTGTGGACAGTTTCTTCTATTCGCTCAATCTTAAAATGTAATTAAGGTAAGTAAAGGAAATTCCAATCACCTATTAGGTGGGCAGGGATGGGCAAATGGCGGCCTGGGATTAATTTATAAACAACGTAATTAATTTTTTTTTTTAACTTGTAGTACTGATACTGTCCACTAGACAGTTACGTCACGAGCTGCATACAGGAATTCGTTCGGCAGCCAAATACCGCAAAAATAATCTGTGAGACGTTTGTGTGTATTGTGTTTGTTTCCCGGGGAGACCCTCACAAGAAACACTGGCTGTTGTTATGCCTGCTGTGACGTTAAGTTACCGCTTGTAATTATGCCGTTACAAGCTTAAGTTGTATTTATCATCTGAATTTGGCAAAACAAGTTTAATATTATAAAAACCAAGACTTTGTTTATTTGAAATCAGATGAAAACAAACTGTCACGGACCCTGCCGTGTTATCTATGATTACTATACACTTTTCCTTCATAACAACAGCAGAGTGTCTTAGCTAGGTTCAAGTTAGACAACTACAATTACATACAATACATGCCATTTGTGTGTGTGTGTGTGTGTGTGTGTGTGTGTGTGTGTGTGTGTGTGTGTGTGTGTGTGTGTGTGTGTGTGTGTGTGTGTGTGTGTGTGTGTGTGTGTGTGTGTGTGTGTGTGTGTGTGTGTGTGTGTGTGTGTGTGTGTGAGTGTGTGTGTGTGTGTGTGTTCCAAGTGAATATGCGGCCCCCTGGTGGCCAGTACATACATTATGTGGCCCCCACCACCATCCAAGTTGCCCATCCCTGTATTAGGGTGGTGGCAAGAGTCTGAGCTCTGAATATCTAAAAGAAATGTGTGATTTGGGTGAACTGACCCTTTAACAACTCTTTGTCCATCTCCTCAAACACACAGCTTTAAAAACCTGGAAACAATTTGAAAAGCTACACAGTGCAGTTCTGCAAAGCAATTTGTTACTTGCTGCAGGTCATATATAAATGATATACAGTACGTATTGTGTATGAATGCTGGACAGCCGTGTGCTGCGTGATTTAGGGTTCAGTAATAATTACTCATTAAACTCTAACCTCTGTGATTAAACTCCTGATTGAGCTGCAGCACATCTGCACAGCTGACCTATGGGTGTGTGTGTGTGTGTGTGTGTGTGTGTGCGTGCGTGCGTGCGTGCGTGCGTGCGTGTGTGTGTGTGTGTGTGTGTGTGTGTGTGTGTGTGTGTGTGTGTGTGTGTGTGTGAGAACAGAGTGTGTTTCCAGGCTTGTGTTGTACATAGCTCTGAGCTATGTAGTGACAGACATCGCAGCATTTATCTGCAGACAGTGAGACAGGAAACAGGTCTCTGTGAGCGTGTGTGAATATTAACTAATTGTAGTTTCAAACAGATAGGATTTGGCAGATGGGGAATCTCTAACAACCAATCCATTCTAACAACAAGAATCTGTCTTAAGAAGCGTTTTTAATATCCATCTCTTGTGTATATACTTTATTTTTAATAAAGAGGACATATAATGCTAATGTCAGGTTCTTATTTGTATTTTGTGCCTCTACTTTGAAATGTTTACATGCTTTAATGTTCTAAGATATTTAATGTCTGTGTGCTTCGATATATCCCGCCCCTTAGGCTGCCACGTACAATGTGTTGGAGTGCTAGCCAATAGAGGAGCAACTTTGACATAGTGATGTCACTATGTAATGGAAGTAACAAATCGAGGCTTTTCACGAAGGGGGGGTGTACTAAATACAAATCTGTTACATACCATCATGCCCGGATGCACAACAAAAACTAAATGCTTGAAATTATTATGTTATTATGGATTTCAATCAGGAGAGATGTTTATTACAGGGACACATAATATGAAGGAATAGTGATTGACGGATTAAAACAAGTGAATGGAATGATGTTTGGCGATTAGGCCCCGGTTTGCAGGATGATCATTCAGGAGGGAAAGAACCGCTCTGATGAACCCCCCCGGGGTCTAGACCCTGGTGGTGGTGATAAGTAGTTCGGTCCGGTCTGAATGGAGAAGGTTTTAGCTTGGCCCTGTATTAGGAGACAGGAGGCGAAGGGGTGGAGGAGGGTTGCGCGTTGACACCTGAAATGACAACTGACGGAGAGGGAAGAGCAGATTTAAAGGGGTTGGCGGGTGCGATGATTGGCTAGCCGGGGAGTAACGCCCCTGATCACTTAATGAGAGAGGAGAGAGTATTGAAGTGACGTGTAACACCAGAGGATATTGGTCTTCCTGATTGAACTTGCGCTGAGCTACATTAGTTACTTATCATTAATGGAAGAAAGAAAGAGGATAGTCTTACATTTTCTAACATCATAGTTGGCATAAAAAGTTCAACATAAAAGTTATATTTCGTTCTTTCTCTGCCAGTTGTGTTAATGATATGACAGCTGCACTAATGTAGCATCTTAAAATGTAGTTTCAGGCGTATAGCCTGAGGGAGATAAAAGAGAGACAGACAGACTATGAGAAGAGAGATGTTTAAAAGTGTGTTCTCCATGGCAGAAAGCCAAGGCAAATATTTCTGTTAACACTGACAGTGGTAGCCCCAATCGCTAGAAAAACGTGATACAGACACACACAGACGGTTCCAGATAACTGCATTTACGTCTTTTGTCTGACAGGAAAGAAAACACTGTTAAGTAGACAAAACGGTGTCTGGTCAAAATGATGAGAAAAACAAGGAATACGTTGAAGATAAACTCCTTTTCACTCTTCCTTTTGTCGCCTTCATTGAATGTGCTCTAATTAAATCCCAGATGAAATTATAGTTATAGAAAATGTGACGATGACTAAAAAAAAACATATCATCAACGGTCTAATGGAACTGTTACATCAGCTGATGTATGTCTTAAATAACTATGTATATTACATTCATTATCATTGTCCACTGCCCTCAATTAACCTAACTTAGTTTAATTAGAAGAGAGTCCATTTGTCTTAATCTGTGTCCACGTCTGTTCATGTGAAGGTGAAGTGAAGGTTAATTATCTAGATTTGTATTGGGACGAGGTAAAGGTTGTTGGACACTAGAATCAGTAAAGTTTAGTGGTGCACAATAAATCCTTTTATGAAAATCTCAATATGAACTAGAGCAAAATCCAAATGTATGATGATGATAGTGATAAAAAGAAATAAAAGAAATAAGGAAGTATGTTAACTTAACCATTCTCTCCAATATCGTGAATCATATCACAATTGCAATATCATTCAAAATAATAGTATTTCATATATTTCCTAAATTGTTCAGCCTGTTGGTGCGTGTGCGTGCGCTGTGTGTGTGTGTGTGTGTGTGTGTGTGTGTGTGTGTGTGTGTGTGTGCGTGTGTGTGTGTGTGTGTGTGTGTGTGTGTGTGTGTGTGTGTGTGTGTGTGTGTGTGTGTGTGTGTGTGTGTGTGTGTGTGTGTGTGTGTGTGTGTGTGTGTGTGTGTGTGTGTGTGTTTGTGTGTGTTCTCAGTGCAAAGGTTAACCTCTTCCTTTTCCTCCCTAACAAGCAAAAGTCAAAGGTGGTGATACAAATGAAGGGAGAGGAGGAAAGAGGGATGAAAGGATAAATTGTGGAAGGAGGCAGGGAAGGAGACTGATTGGGAGCCAGATGTCTAATAAGATCTATAAATAACCAGGTGACGGCTGACAGAGAACCACTTCGTCCAATACAAAGTCTCAACACAGACTTTCAAAACTTTTGTCTTCTGTCTTCAGTTTATTTCTGTCGTATGAGTCCGATGTTACACATGGAGCTTCTAGTGTATTTCCTGTCTCTGGTCATGTGGCAGCCAGAATCAATGTCTCAGCAAAAAGCTCCCCCTACTGATATTGAGAAGTCTCCATTAGTGAGTAGAAGTGCCAACATTCCAGATTTATAGACATTTTTTTATTTAACCAGATAAAAAGCATTGAGATCAAATCTCATTTACAATGCTGATCTGGCCAAGAAGGCAGCAACGTTACACATTATTACACATAACACAGACATATAAAATACAGAGAACACAACTAAGTAAACAAAAAGACGAAAAGCAGTCACTACATTGTGCACATTTGGGACATTAAGAAAGGTACACTACTTATTACTGCAAGAGCAGCTGGTAAGGACCTCAGACAACTTCAATTTAAAACAGGCTATTGGGACAAATGCCATCAGTTTGAGGCTTGATTGAAGGTCATTCCAAGACCAAGGACCATAATAAAAAATACTCCTTTTTCCAGCCTCAGTCCGCACGGCAGGTACCTGGAACCGTATCCAGGCACTGGATCTGAGGTTGCAAGAGTCACAAACTGGAGCAAATCTGGCACATATATACAGTGGAAGCTTTCCTAAAATGGCTTTATACATTAATAAAAAACAATGCTGCATCCTACGCATACTAAGTGAGGACCATCCAGTTAGGCTATACAGTTTGCAATGATGAGTCCTATAGGGTGCATTTGATATATATTGCAGTGCAGCATGGTAGAGTGGGTCAAGTTTGGCCAAAACAGAGGGACAGGCAAATCTATCAATTGTATCACCGTAGTCAAGCTGGGACAGGAATAAGCCAGAGACCAACCTTTTACGGGAAGAAGTTGAAAAACAACATTTAAGTCTGTAAAGGAAGCCAAGAGTGAATTTCAATGTCTTAGTTAGAACTTCAATGTGGTGTTTAAAGTTTAGATTTCAGTCCAACCAAAAGCCCAGATATTTGTATGTATCGACATACTCAACGGAGGGCGTCCAAAAAGAAAATAGTTTTTATCGCTTGAAATGACGAAAAGGAAAAAGGACAAGGACATCCCTCTGTTGGAGGGGCAAAGGAGCCTGGTGGGATTATTTTTCGGAGTATTGAAGATCGGTTCCCCGACATCTTTGTATCTTGGACCCACGGTGCCAATACGGAACGTGCGCGATTTGGACGCGATGAGCGGTGGAGCACGAGCGCTAACTACGAGTGCCGGAGCCTCGCAGCGGCAAAACTGAGGCACCATGGTAAACTGTGGTATAAAGAGCCGGCTCTTCTTCTTAGTGAGCCGAGCCAAATTATCCGGCTCGCTAAAAAGAGCCGTAATACCCATCACTAACGTAAAGAGATATTATCTATAAGAGACGGCTCAATTAAAAATGCAAGTCATGTGACACAATGTAACGTGACGGCACAAACCCCCCCACCCCCCGACACTCTCGGGGTGGACGCCCTCTCAGCCCTGGTCTGGCGGAAACACTGCTGGGGAGCGAAAAGCATGGCTTCGGTTTTCTTACTGTTCAATAGCAGTTTCGAATCAAGAAGCGCATGCTGAAGGGTGATATAATTAGATTTTAAATTGGAAACGGCCATATCCAGAGAAGGAGCACATGAGTATACAATAGTGTCATCAGCATACATATGATAGGTAGAGAATTGCATCTGATTACAAATATTGTTTACATATAATAAAAAGAGCAAGGGCCCCAAAATAGAGCCCTGTGGAATTCCCTTCTCCAAGGTGACAGGGTCAGAGACAGTAATACCCAACCTGACGCATTGAGTACGGTCGGTTAAATAACTCTGAAACCAGCAAATGGCGTTATGACCGAAACGAGACACCAACATAACATTAGATAGAATGTGGTGATCTCCAGTGACAAATGATTTAGCTAAGTCAATAAACAATGCAACACAAACATATTTTGTATCCAAAGCAGCCTTGATATCATCCAAGACTTTCAGACTGGCAGTCATAGTACTGTGCTTTGATCTGAATCCAGATTGCATAGGGTTAAGGATGTTGTGTGAATTTAAAAAAAGTTTTAGCTGAGTAGAAACTAGGGACTCAAGAATCTTTGATAACACAGAAAGATTTGAGATAGGACGATAGTTATTCAACTCAGTGGGATCACCAGCTTTCAAGAGGGGCGATTCAAGAGCTTGGCTTCGGTTTTCTTACTGTATGTGAGTGGACAGGGAGGGATTACAAATATCAGTAACTGGTTGTGCTATAATCTGAGCTGCAATTTTTGAAAAGAAAGGGTCGAGGCCGAGAGGCCCGGCAGACTTTTTAGGGTAAATTGAGTGCAAACCGTGTAAGACTTCAGAGACCGAGAAATAAGCTAAATCAAAAACAGGGGAGTTCATCTCTTGACTGTGAGTACGACCATGTAGAGTCATGACTTTGCTCATCAAAAATGTGACCAGCCTTTTTGAAGTGAGCATTAAAGGCATTTGACATATCATTTTTATCTGAAATAAAAGACTCACTGACCTTCAGTTTTTGTGGGAAACTAGAAACCTTCTTGTTCTGAAGTGATTTAATTGTTTTCCAGAACTTAGAATGGTCATTAAAACAATCAGTGGTTAAGCTCAGATAGTAATCAGCTTTATCTTTTTTAATAAGGGCTGAACATTTAATTCTGAGGACACAGAAAAAGGGGATCTGATTTAATAGTCAGTTTGCCCTTAATTGTACCAAAATAAACTTCATCAGGTCTTGGGACCGAAGCGTGTCACTAATAAATGTCATGCTAAAAAACAACACCTAACCCCCATTATATTACTCGAAACATGTCACAAGTACATTTTTTAATTTTCCAATGTGAACATTTTGAAGACACTTTGACATTCATTTCAAAATACTGCTGTCGTTGTTGCACTTTTTCTGCGCATGTGTGTGTATACGCTGTACTTTAAAAGATATTACTAAAATACATGTTTTTAATGTATTAAGAAAGTAAATATAGCTAAAACATCAACAATACTTTTTTTGTTTATAAGTATTTGATAGTTGGGCAATGAAATAATTATAATTTCCTTCTAGTAACTGTTGTAAGAGTCTTCGCTTTGACAGCATTTACAAAAATAGGAAAAACTGAGACTTTATATCTTAATATTTGGGGAAAAAAACACATATTTGCTCAAAAAAATTCTAAAAGCTGGATTTAATATAAGACATATCTGGCTTTGTATCCCTCTGTCCTGTTTCTAAACTTCCTGTCTCTTTCTCCACGTTCTCCCATCTGTCTCCCTCCATCCCTCCAGCACTTTCCTTTCTGTCTGTCTGTCTACATTCTTCTTTATCAGATAGCCAAGGTCTTATCGGTGTGGAGGTGCTGAGTACTAAGCAGCTCCACAGCTCCTCCGTAACAACAACACATTCCTGCCCGCTGTGTGTGTGTGTGTGTGTGTGTGTGTGTGTGTGTGTGTGTGTGTGTGTGTGTGTGTGTGTGTGCGTGCGTGCGTGCGTGCGTGCGTTTGAGGTTGTTTTAAGTGAAAGGATATTTCTGTCGTAACTTCATTTAGCAGCAAGAGCTTAAAATAGCTCATATTATGAAAGTAATACTAAATCATTAATTTGGTATTAATATCAATTTCATAGTTTCAAAAATATCAGATTATCATCATAAGATCTCCATAATTTACAATAACAAAAATAAGGCTCAAATGTTATCATGGAAAAAAACATGCTTAAGGGCAAATCCTGTTTCACAATGTACATTTAATTTATTTAAGTTTTGGATCAGTATCAGAATTATATTGGAATAAAGGGAAAATATTTTGCTGCAGAGAAACCTTTTATACAATCTGGGCACTGGAAACGCTTTAACACAAATTTGAGCTGACTTGCCCTGTTTAACTGCCAGCATGCATCACTGGCTAATTTACAGCATGTTACCTGATCCACCGAGGGAATTGGGAATTTCATCACAGGTGTGTGTGTGTGTGTGTGTGTGTGTGTGTGTGTGTGTGTGTGTGTGTGTGTGTGTGTGTGTGTGTGTGTGTGTGTGTGTGTGTGTGTGTGTGTGTGTGTGTGTGTGTGTGTGTGTGTGTGTGTGTGTGTGTGTGTGTGTGTGTGTGTGTGTGTGTGTGTGTGTGTGTGTGTGTGTGTGTGTGTGTGTGTGTGTGTGTGTGTGTGTTACAGGATCTATAGTAATGCTATTACCCCATCAGCATCTCATTTCCACCCCCAGTTCTTTTCCTGTGATGCTATCTGCTCCATTTATGAAGATATGATTACTAACATGCAGCTCTTTAACCTGGTAGGACGTGCATGCATGAACGCATGTGTGTGTTTTTCTCTGGCAAGTTTTTGGTATTTCCATGTAAACACCCACAGCTATTGGTGGATTTATTTATAAACAAATGTGGCTTGACTTACGTAAATCCAGTTTTGCGATACTTACTTTTTACTTTTGTTTATTTTTCATTTACTTTGTGTTTTTACAAGCTTCCTCTTTAAAGTGGTGATGTATCAAAAATTATAATACAATATTATTACATCATTTTTACAAAATGTGACTTGTTGCATTCGATTAACTTTAAATGTTGATCCTTTAAATAGATGTTAGTGATAATACTGTTCTTATACTTAAGTTATATTTTGAATGCAGGACTTTCACTTGAAAGTATTTTTATAATATAGTATTAATTATTTTATTTTATTTACAATATCTACACTACTTCGTCCAACCCTGTTGCGTAATATTTTAATACCACAACAACAATGAAAGAAGTATTATAATTAGTGGGGATGCCATTTTACTAAAACATATGCAACATGTTGATTGATCACTACTGAAATTAAACTGATTGCTAAGCACAAGTTAAGCAGAACAAGGAGTACTTAGAAAGAGTATGTAACGGCTGAAAGGACAAACATAACAAGAACAAAAAATACAACAGAATTACAGAGGAAACATGTGAAGTATAATCTGGTATAATGGTGGTATAATATATAACTGTTTGTCAAATTCTAACCAGAAACAGTCAGGTGAGCGACAGAGACTGTGGAAAATAAATGAAGAAGACAGGCTCTCTTCTCTTTCATAATATAAAGTATTGCCCTTCTCTTTTCCCTGAACAAAAACTCACTGCCCTGAAACAAAACCCTGAACCCCCAGCTGCTCAGAGGAGCTGCTCCACAGTCAACACTACAAGATTACACTTGAACTGGGCAGCTCCCAGAAGTGTGTGTGTGTGTGTGTGTGTGTGTGTGTGTGTGTGTGTGTGTGTGTGTGTGTGTGTGTGTGTGTGTGTGTGTGTGTGTGTGTGTGTGTGTGTGTGTGTGTGTGTGTGTGTGTGTGTGTGTGTGTGTGTGTGTGTGTGTGTGTGTGTGTGTGTGTGTGTGTGTGTGTGTGTGTGTGTGTGTGTGTGTGTGTGTGCGCGCGCGTGCGTGCGTGCGTGCGAGAGAGAGTCATTGAGCTACAGTATGCAGACGTCTGTGCTCTCGTATCTCACAGTCCACAAGACCTCCAGTCTGTTCTTACTGCTGCGGTGAGAGCGTACAGCAGGATGGGACTGACCGTCAACACCATCAAGACGGAAGTAGTTTGCCAGTGGAGTGCCAACATCCCATCTACACCACCTACCTTCACTGCTGCTGGTGAACAACTGTCTGTTGTACCATCCTTCAGATACCTGGGGAGCATTCTCTCTGAAGACAACACCATCGACAATGAGGTCCAAAACAGGATCAAGCAGGCATCAGCTGCTTTTGGGAGACTCCGGCGTAGGGTCTTTCAAAACAAGAACCTCCATCTCCGCACGAAGGTTTGTGTCTACCAAGCCATCTGCATCACTACCCTCCTTTACAGCTGTGAAGCCTGGGTAACTTACAGCCACCACATCAGGACCCTAGAGCAGTTCCACATACGCTGCCTTCAGCGCATCCTAGGAATCACCTGGCGTGATCGTGTGCCTCACTCTGAAGTACTTTCGAAGACCAACTGCAGGAGTATTGAGGCCACAATTACTCAGCACCAGCTACGATGGCTGGGCCATGTAGTAAGGATGCCCTCAAACCGCCTGCCTCGCAGAGTGCTATATGGTGGTATGGTGTATATGGTGTATGGTCATACACCATGGTCGACGCTCTGCTGGAGGGCAGAAGAAGCACTATAAAGACCAGCTGAAGACTGCGTTAAAAAAATGTAAGATCAGACCTGAGGCCCTGGAGGACGCTGCTGCTGACCGTAACACCTGGCGCCAGCTGTGCTGGGATGGGACCCAAATGCTGGAGGAGGAAAGGACAGCCAGGAGACAGGAGAAGAGACTCAGGAGGAACACGCCTACAGTTGCCGTTGCTACTACCACCACATACACTTGTCCTACATGCAATAGGATCTGTGGGTCCAGGATAGGGCTATTCAGCCACTAACTCACCGGTAGAAGTGGACGTCATCATCGGATTCGATGGACAACCATAAGCAAGCAAGTGCGTCCGTGCGTGCGTGTGTGTCCCAGCTATTCCTGTAGAAGGAACAGGGCAGTGCCCGGGTCCGTTTCTGCTACACCAGACATTTTTAATGCAGAGTCCTACAGTGTGGTGATGAAAGGATTATTCTATATTAAAGGCTTAGGAATAGTAAAAACAATCATTTAACGGGGGCTCTATTTTCTCCCCGTCATAAAAGGAATGTTACTTTTATATTATGCATTAAATGAGGTTAAATTGTTAACATAGGTTCAGGAGCATGGCCACGCCTAAAACTCCGCCTCGAACCACGGCCACCCCTATTTATATCCGGCAACACTTCCGGCCACTGCTCGTCTCCATCCTTTCAAGGACTGACAGCCAGACCGTGACTCACGCCGCGCGTCGTCACGGTTCAAACAAGCTACACGCTACCACGAGAACATTCAACTTACCATGGATCCCGAACTGCTGATCAACTCACCAGAGTCAGACGAAGATCTCTTCGACATCGGCTACCCGCCATCCACGTTTCAGCAGTTGAATCTAAGCCAAGCATCCGAACGGAGTTCGCGTGCGCTCGGCAATCAGTGTTCCACACACCAGCCGCCACAGCTCCCACTCAAGCTCCCCCAACGAGACACCTCCAACTCCAGACAGGTCCCAGGCTTCGTCTACTCCACCAGCGAGGGCAAACAACCGGGGCCACAACAGGCACAGCCAGCTCCAATCTCCCCACCACCGGCAGCCTGCCTCATTAGCAGCCCCCAACCACTCGCAGCGGCGCACGCGACACGCCTCTCGGACGGAGCCGCGCTACATACATCCCTTCATCCCTCCATCCCTTCTTTTTCTCTACCTTCAGCGGCCCACAGCAACCTAGCTCCCGCTTACCTTCCTCCTTCAGCGGCTAACCCCGTAGAAACAGCGCCCCACCCAGTAACCCAAGGGGCCATGCTACACGCTAACCAGTTAGCCGACTCTTACCCAGTACCTTCTTTCCCAACTGGTCTATCCTTTCCCCCTCCCCCTACCCCTACCCCATCCCTTCCCCAACACCCAAATGTTTTTCCTACCCGTGCAACCAGCTACACTCTAGCCACAGCAACACAACCCATCCAGCCAGCCTCCTCAGTCTACCACCCTTCCCCCGTGTCCCCCGTCTTGCGCCAGCAGATTCTCCTGGGCAACTACGTAGACCTGGCTCAGCTACTACAGCCATCAATCACAGACACTAGCCAGCCCAGGGAAATACAGACCAATTTCGGTTTAGTCCAGCTGCGAAATCCATCACCTACGAGGTCCAAGAACTTAACCCCAGCAGAGTTCGCCCTAGCTTTCTCCCTTTACCGCGACGTCATATGCTCAGCCTACCCCACACGCAGAACCGAGTTAGATGAGTATCTTCGCATTGAGCTCGACATGGCCTTACGCTTCGGAGGCTCAGGGTTTTACACCTACCATGTCCACTTCGCTAGCCAAGCCGCCGGCCGCATCAAGCAGTTCAATCAGGGAACATACTGGGGCGCTCTGGACGCCGAGCTTTACTGCCGCATCTTTGCAGCATGCGCATCCCTCTCTTGCCAAGTATGCGGAGCCCCCTCCCACCCGGCCTCAGCATGCATAGTCAGCACTCCACCACCTCAAACACCTCACTCACTTTCCTCTCCATCATGCAACACCTCAGACTTTAACCGTCTATCACCCGCAGGGAGGCAGTAAGGAGTAATAAATTCAATGAGCTAGGCTGCTTTCTCTCTAATTGCCGCCTAATTCACATCCGCTCTTTCCGCGGCGTCGCTCACATCAGGAGCACCCGCCCCCACAACCCAACCTAACATTTAAGGCATAAACGTATTTTCCCTTTAGAGTGTAACGGAGGCCTGGTGCTGGGCAAACCACACGCGCATCATTCTAACTCCTCCAGGTAATGTTTAGTTGGATTTAGAAGTGAAGATGTAGTCATTCGTTCCGGGCATGTTATTTTCAAGCCACATGTTTCTGGTCCAGAAACACTTTCAGAACATCCCGCACATTTTGGGGGCATTCTCAGAACATTATTAAAGCCATTTCTCCCGCACCGGCGCAGCGTCCACAGCAGCTAGACCGGGCATCTCTTATCCAACCATCTAGGCCCTCGGCCGCTCGTCATCCAAGCGTATCACGCTTACATCCGCAACAATCTAAACGAGGTCAGACATGCACACGCTTAAGTCAGCTGCTTTAATCCGACTCTTTTGGGGGCCCGTAATCAGCCCACGCAGATCATGCCGGAGACGGAACCCCCACTCTGAGTCTCCCACTGCACGGACCACAGCTCGTCCTCCCAGATCATCTCTTCCCCCCCCTCATATCATTCACATGTTACTTCAATAAACTTACAAACATCACCTTGTTGTCGCGTGGTTCCTGCTAGTGAAATGAGGTTAAATTGTTAACATAGGTTCAGGAGCATGGCCACGCCTAAAACTCCGCCTCGAACCACGGCCACCCCTATTTATATCCAGCAACACTTCCGGCCACTGCTCGTCTCCATCCTTTCAACCCACCCTCCCTCTCCCTTTCTACCCATACAGTTCCCCTTCCGACTCACACAGAGCGATACATCCATCCATCCCTTCTTCCCTCCCTCAACATCCCTACATCCTACATCCCTCATCCCTTCATCCCAACATCCCTCATCCCTACATCCCTTCATCCCTTCATCCCAACATCCCAACATCCCTTCATCCCTCATCCCTTCATCCCTCATCCCTCATCCCTTATCCCTACATCCTACAATCCCCCATCCCTCATCCCTCCATCCCTACATCCCTTCATCCCTACATCCCTTCATCCCTCCATCCCAACATCCCTACATCCCTTCATCCCTCCATCCCTACATCCCTTCATCCCTTCATCCCTCCATCCCAACATCCCTACATCCCTTCATCCCTCCATCCCTACATCCCTACATCCCTCCATCCCAACATCCCTACATCCCTTCATCCCTACATCCCTTCATCCCAACATCCCTACATCCCTTCATCCCTCCATCCCAACATCCCTACATCCCTTCATCCCAACATCCCTACATCCCTACATCCCTTCATCCCTCCATCCCTTCATCCCTTCATCCCTAAATCCCTTCATCCCTCCATCCCAACATTCCTACATCCCTTCATCCCTCCATCCCAACATCCCTACATCCCTTCATCCCAACATCCCTACATCCCTTCATCCCTTCATCCCTCCATCCCTCATCCCTACATCCTCTGCCAGTCAACATTTATATTTAAACTGTGCATATTTATATACTGCATATACTAACATTTTAAATCCAGGTATTGTCTGGGGGGCCCGTAATCAGCCCACGCAGATCATGCCGGAGACGGAACCCCCACTCTGAGTCTCCCACTGCACGGACCACAGCTCGTCCTCCCAGATCATCTCTTCACCCCCCTCATATCATTCACATGTTACTTCAATAAACTTACAAACATCACATTGTTGTGGCGTGGTTCCTGCTAGTGAAATATGGCATAAGTAGCTCAGTCTGGTCCAATTCCCCAATAGGACCGAGAAAGGAGGGTGGACTTGGCCCTGCCAAGGTACCCTTCAAACACCGGACTCACACACCGCTCTCCGGCTTCCCACTGATAATATGATGGGTTATACGGATCTGTGTGTGCTAGTCTGTGTACATGTTTGACAATAAAAAGAGGATTTCAAATCATCCTTGTGCACATACAATTGCGTATCTGGAAGGCCTACCAACACACAAACTGTGTAAAAAGACAAACCAGGCTGTTGTTTGTGGGCTGCCTACATCAGATAACATGGGGTTCAAGCTATCTTAGTATTTCCAGCAACAGCTTGAGAATTACCGTTGCTGTTTTTGTTGCAAGCCAATCAGAGCAGACTATGCTTTTTCTGGATTGATGCTTAAAAAGACAGGTGCTAAAACCAATATGAGTAGCAGGTAGACATGTTCTACTATAATGTCATAATACAAATATAAAACTGAATGTTGGCATAAAAGTTCCCATTAAATAACGGTTCGACTTCAAAGCCCAGATTTCTTTAGAAGTGATATTGATAGATATCATCCTGAATTACCCCACTTTGGTGTAATCATCCAGTCTGTGCGGGCAACAAAAAAAAACACCAATAGAAAGTCTGCTATCTGCAGAATTTAGGGTTTGATTGCAGCACAAGTGATTCAGCTTTTACTGAAAGCAGGAACCAAGTCATAGGGTTTACATTTTATCTGGGTTGTTAGACCTCCTAAAATTTATTTTCTGTTAGAAGATATGAGACCGACTGAGCTCTAATGAAATAAATCTAGCGGTACAGCAATTTCCACAGATCCACAGTTCAGTCCGAGACACTGAAGTCATAACATCAAAGCCACCAGCCTGCTGGTAACAGGCAGCACTGCCTCACCAGGAGTCAAACTCCAATGGCAGGACACACACACACACACACACACACACACACACACACACACAAACACACACACAAGTGAACATGCACGGCTCCACGCTGCTAGCTTATCTCTGATCCGCCATCTCTCTTCCTGCGGTTTGGATCTGATGAGGCCCTGTACATCAAAGTATGTGTGTGTGTGTGTGTGTGTGTGTGTGTGTGTTGTGTGTGTGTGTGTGTGTGTGTGTGTGTGTGTGTGTGTGTGTGTGTGTGTGTGTGTGTGGGTGTGTGTGTGTGTGTGTGTGTGTGTGTGTGTGTGTGTGTGTGTGTGTGTGTGTGTGTGTGTGTGTGTGTGTGTGTGTGTGTGTGTGTGTGTGTGTGTGTGTGTGTGTGTGTGTGTGTGTGTGTGTGTGTGTGTGTGTGTAATGGAAAGCACCTGCGCTCAGTGAGGCGGGGAAATATTTTGTGTAAAACAATGAGGAGACGCGGACGACTGACTGGACGGTTGGCGAGATATGAAGGAGTGAAAATATGGTATATTTGTTTCACCTTCAGCAACTTTCCCAAAGCAGTTTTGTTGCTAATTCTTTAAAAATGTATGACATTAGACTTGACTTGATAGGTGGATATAAAAGAAACACAACGTCCAGATGGGGGGGCTTCCTTGGGATAAAACAAGGAGATGAATTGGATCGAAAGCGAGAGGTAAAGGCTAAGGGAGGTTTGGAAACGTGGATGGAGGGATGGAAAGAATGACGTGGAGAGGATCAAGCAGATTTAAAGAGGGATATCAGTGATCAAGTAAAGCCAAATAAAGACACAAATATGAAAGACAGCAGGAAAGAATAAGGAAGAGAGGATTTCAAGCGTCTGAGGGGATCATACACACACAAGCCAGAGAGACGGATGAAGGGATGGAGGGGAGGATATGGAGGATAGAGCACAGTTGAGAAAGTAAATTGAGGCAGTGGGTGAGATGGAGTTAGTTCTCATGGCTGGAGATTTAAGGGGTTTTGGAGCAGTCTGAATATATTTGAGGAGCGTGGAAATAGCAGCACTCTGTCCTAGTCATTTGTTATTCTTTTTTCAATGGATTTACCTACATTCTACATTGGATATAGACAGGAAATATGGGGGGAAGAGAAAGAGTTACAGTAGGCGTGTGCCAAAGGTCAAGCCCAAATAGGGGGAGTACAGAAACAAAGTGAGCCTCCATTGACATGTAGCTCTTCATGGGAATAAGCATGGAAGACTGACAACATACAGACTTTGTTTTATTTCTTGTTTCGTTATTGTAAGTTACTGTCATACTTTGGGGGGAAATACTAGATGCGCAGCTTAAAATGCAGAGGGCACTGTCTTTACTACACAAGTTTCAAATATAACAGCATTAGAAGGTGCTGAGGAAATTATCATGTAACACCAAATTGTGCAAAACATCTCTGTTAATTAGCGTCTTTTATAATTTATCCATTTGGATTTTGAGATTTTAAGTAAATCATGTTGCTTGAAAGTGACCAAGGGACCATCAAAATCAGGTGAAATTTGGTGGAGCAAAATCGTGACCTAAGAGCAACACTATTGGAAATCTTGTGGTGTATCCAAAGTAAAAAGGGTTAATCCTCAAAGGAACTGACCAGGCTGTCAATAATAATCACGCAGATAAATATGAAATAGATATTAAACTTTAACATTGCAGAAACATTTACATGAATGTTCCTGCTCAGAAATAGGAATTAATAGTCAACATTTTACTGTATTATCTTGTATAGGTCCATGAGACAATGAAATGAACACCAGAGTGTGGAGACACACAGTCACACACTTGTAACCCTATTAACGAGAGGTCACAGGAAGGAAAGGCTTGTTTTTATTGGGTGGTGTTGATGGTCTGATCCTCTAATCTCTTTTCCCAGAAGATGATCAGTTTAATCCCTAAATGATTCACACAATTCTTGGAAACTCGTATATTTCTGTACATATTAGCTTGCAACAAAGTCAAAATCTATCTTGTTTGTTTTAGTTTACACCTAGATTAGTAATGAATATCCTGTATGTTATACAGTTTGTCGAATTTAAATGTCAACACATTTGTGTGGGTTCCGGGAATGAAAATGTTGTTTCCCAATGTGCAAGTTATTAAGAAATTAAGCTGCGTAATAACAGAGTGTATTCTTCGCGTGCCAAACAAGATGAGTGATACCATTAAACATCAATAGTCTGTGAGTCACAGATTCAATTAATGGAAGTGATGAAATGCTTACACATCCCAAATGTTTTCCTGAGGGTTATTGGGATGTTTGTTTTAGAGAAAGAGAGTGAAAGACAGATGGAGAGGAACGAGTGTGAAAGGGGCAGAAAGTAGAAATGTTATCCAAAAGTGAGGGGGGAAAAGCTAAATAACGAGCGTTTGACAGAGCAGGAGAAAACCCCTTTTGAAAGTGGCTTATTAGATTTCACTGTACTTTGCTTTTAAAAGCCATGAGTTCGGGACAAAATTATATGTTTCAGAGCACTGTTAGCAAAAAATTCTGCCTTGAGTAGCAAAAGCAAAGACATTTGTCTCAACAGTGAGGCGGCCAGCTATTGATTTTGAGCAGAGACCCATGTAATTTACTGCTTTCCCAAGCACAATGTAAACTAAATTACAGGTTGTAATACAATGCATGGCTTACATTCATAACAAGGCCATTCGGGTACAAGGCAAAGAGTCAGAAGGGCTGGCCCATGACCATGTGCAGGAACACAAGTCATTATCACATATACACACACCCTCACACACACACACAAATCATTGCTGAGTTCAAGATGAGACTGTAAACTTTGCTACGAAAGTCTTTGGATTTACTGAAGCGAGCAAAGAGAGATCAGGTTTGCAGAGTTTGGACTAAACATTTGTGAAATATTTAGTGGAGAAGGGAGAAAAGGTTACATTGCCTTGCTCGGGCCCTCGATTTCCTTTCCCAGGATATTAATGAGGAAATGACACACACTTGTAAAGAAGGAAAGAAAGGGAAGAAGGAGAAAATAGTGAGGGAGGGATGTAGGTTTCAGAGGGAAAAGGGCTGGTGATTAATTCCGCTTTGAGTTGACTCCGCCGGGGAATTCCATCAAAAGGACGGAGAAAAGGGTATTTTAATTGCTGCTCCCTCCACGTTTCCCAAAACGCTTACCTTCCACCCCCACCACCGCCGTTCATTCCTTCCCTCCGCCATCCTGAAGAGGGGGGTCGCCCTGGAATCCGACAGGCCTCCCACCGCACACACACACATTGAAACACACACACACACACGGAGAATTACTTTCAGATGTTGGGTGAAAGCAAAGGTAGGTATGCGCTTAAAATGCCACCTCAGTCTCTACGGCTGTTTGTGTGTAGCCCCTTCTTTTAGTATTTAAACGTGTTTATATTGCTGTCACATGTGTCTGTGTGCTGAAACTCCACCTGTATTCATTTACAGCTTAATGCAGAGTCCTGTCCTGTTGGAGCTCAAACACCAGTACTCAATGTGTTGATAACCTCACACGTGCACTGACCCTTTTTTAGCTTCCAGATTGGTCTGCATGCATAAAACAGCTTGTGGAGTGTGTTCCCGCCACATCTGCTGGATTAGTTTCATCCTTCTGCTGTCGTGACTCTCGGAGTGGACACTGGGGACCCATGAGAGGTCCTTGAAGTATCCCTGTGGTTCGCCAATAAAAATGAAGAATAGTTTTAATTCTGTATTATTTCACCTTCCAGTTCGCCAAATCGGAGAGTAACGGTGCTGCGCAGCTTGTACAGTAGACCTATCGTGTCCAAAGTGCACTTTCATTTAATATTTACAGACCTCCCTCTCCCCTGGATACTCCATAACTGTTAGATATCCTGCATTTATGATATTCCAAGCATAACAGGAGTTACTTTAAAAGGGAAATTCATCATGAAGTTCAGTTTGTTCACCTAGAGGGGTCCTACTCTGGAACCAGTTCTATAATATCTTGCTGGACTCTCGAGGAGCTTTCTGATGTCTGAACAAAAACCATGCTAATGTTGAGATTTCTTTGGAGTTATCTCCCCTTGGGCTTGGAAAACTATGCATTTACATGTATTAACAGAAACATTCAGATGTTTCCCTTAAAATGGGACTGTATGAGAAATATTGGATACAAGAATTAAAAGCCATAGAAAAAATCTGCATTTATCTCGCCTCAGTTTCATACATACTGTATTGACCATTCGTATTTAAATGCCACCAATTGAATTACTCAATGTATTGAGAATTCAATACCTAACCACTGAAATGCCCCTTCAAGAAAGATGAAATAGTTTCCATCCAGTCAGTGTTTAAATAGTTGATTGATGCCATCAATCGATAAATGAATTAACCAGCTAAAACATAACCACATTAAAACTGTTTCCCTGAAAACGCAATTGAGAATGTAGTTTCGTTGTATGGCAATGTCATTTTATAGGAGACAGCGTTCCTTAACTGGCAGTTTAAACTGGGTTAAAGAAAACTCGGTAAAATAATGCAGTTGAGAGCAAATGGCCAGCAGCAGCACCATTATTCTTCATAATCTATGGAGCATGGAAATAAGCAGGCCGATGTATAAACTGATCCTTGGACATTAATCTTTACATTCCAAGAATGTTTATTTTCATAAAATAACAGTGGTTTCTAATGAGCGGCTGGTATCAGATTCAGCATCCTACTCTTGAGCATCTGTATCTGTAAACATGGGATTGAAAGCTGTTAATATCCAACAGTGGAACTGTCTAACTACAACACAGGTGAAACCAATGTACACTACATTAAGATTGACAATAAATAACCACATACTCCTTCAGTTGGTTTTATTTCAGTGAACCAAACAGTTTCCAAACCCGATTTAGCTTTAAGTCCCCTCATTCCCTTTTCCACCTCAACTTCCCCCTTTACATCAAACAGGATCAAGGTAAAGAGGTTAGGCGAAGGGGTCTTTAATGGAGATAAGATGGGGTGTTTGATTTCGATCACAGCTAGAGGTCTGACTGTCATGTCATGGATAGACGACTTTAACAAACTTCCCTCAGATGAAACCACCAGGCAGTAGTAATGCACCTCCCCCTGTGGCATCATATGGCCCTGGTTAGAGATAAAAGCCATTTTAAATGTTTTGTGGAGTTGTCTTTAGATGAATCTTAAAGGGCTGCTGTTGAGGTAAAATAACATGTTACTGCGGTTTGTTTGTGTTTTTCTTTCAGAAATGTCAGAAAAGGTATTGATAATTTGATCATCAAAGATGATACATGTGCTCGAGATTTTTGAAATCATAGAGATTAAGATAAGATTTTATATTTCAGATATGGAACATTTCCAAATGGTTTCTGACCAGATCCAAAGAAAAATCAATAAAATAGTTTCACACCTTTCTCATTGACTCAACACAACCAACACATGCTCACAGACTAAGCATCGTATGGTGAAAGACGTTTTAAAAGTTATATTTCCGTTCTTAAATGCTAAAAATACCTTTTAAAATGGAGCACGTTAGTGTTTTGTTATCTGTGCCTTGAGAGGGCGGCCGCAGGATAACATCTTTACTGTTGATGTTTGCAGGAACAGAGTGCAAGTGCAGGCTTTTCCATTTGTCCAAACATAAATCAGAGAAGCAAAGGGTAATAGTGTTTATGTGTAAAACCCTGCTTACATATAACTCAGCAAGATGGACACTTCTGATAATGTGTGGATTGGTTACTAACCATAGAAGGGGATCTTGTTTTTCCTGAATCCCTCTGCAGACAAATATTTATCATGCGACACATCAGAACAAATATTTTGCAGTGAAAGGTCTCCTTCAACTACCAATTCTTGCCTTTCCAGCAACATTTGAAGTTACAACAGAGCCAACAAATTCCCGTCATGTATACATGCACTTAATATTGAGCTTTGATAAAACTCTAATTATTATGCTCAAACCTGAAGCATACTCAGCAAGTCATAATAAATAACTTGAGTCTTAAAAAACATATATTCCAATATTTGTTGTAAGTATAAGTGAAACATAATCCTCCCCAAATGTGTCCAAAATACTCCCAAAATACTTTACACTTCTTTCATTGTACTGATTAAACTAAAAGTATAACACAATAATTAGTAAGCTTTAGAGGAACTGGTTTCGCCTCTTTCCAGTCAATATGCTGAGAGGATGTAACCTTATATTTATTCATCTAGTCAAAATTAAAATAACCAAATGCCTTAAAAACATATATTGCACCAATATATATAACATTTTTAATCAGAAGGTGAAACATATTTATCTCCAAATATTTCCTTATTCAAAGTCTATATGCTAAGCTAAAATGTAGTAGCCTTATTTTTACCCTACATACATGGCAACAAAAAGGCATGTCTTGCTTTTACTGACTGTCTCCATGGTACAGGTGAATATATTGATATAAACTAAAGATTAAAGATAAGTTCACAATGCAACATTTCTTTAAAAAGGCTTTCAATAGTGTGGGAAAGTTGGAAAACTTTATCCAAACAAAAAACTCATTATGTCCTTGTGTCATGTGTGGATAAAAACCACTGGCTAGGAAAATATTATTTTGCTTTGTGTATAATGGAAAGCGCATGTAGAAAACCATGCTGGGAAAAGAAAATGCAATATATATTCTTGCAAATGAACTCCAGAGCAATGCGTGTTATCACTGCGGCTGCATGCGAGTGATAATGGATATTTGTTTTCCCCTGCATGAAAAACAGAGTGAGCAGTGTTTACAGACACCATGTAGGACACAGAGTGTAAACAGGGAGAAGGCGCAGGAAGAAGCGATGTGGCGGTACATTTAATTAAATACAGCCACGGGAGGTAAACATAAGACATCATGAGACTATGTTGGATGTCATAACATTTCTTTATGATCAAACCTCCAAAGTCACATTGACAGTGGGATAGTAGGATCTGATGCTTTAACCCTTAGTTAACCAACAAATCTTAATTTTAGAGGGCTCAGAGTTTGAATATGTTTCAAGTTGTGCTTTAATGTGGAAATAGTGGATTCAAATACATTCCTCTTAATGTCACACACAGCGCAACACACACTGTGAAATTAAGCATCAGCATCTAACCCATGTATGAGGTGCAGTCGGCCCCATTTCACATGCTCTGGTTCCAAGCCAAGTTCCTACAGATTGAGCTACTTTTACCATTTTGCGGCTTGTATCGGCATATAATGTGCAGGAACAACAAGTGTTCAAATCTAGATGCACAACAGTTTGACTTTGTTAAGTAATCTGCTGTTTGTAAGCCTTGTGTGGCCCCAAAATCTACAATCTGTATGATCAGAGGTCATTGAAAGAACAAGTGTCACTGAATGCAACATGCTAGGGGTTTGTTTGTTAGAGTCACTCCTCTGTGTCAGGTATGTTTCTAGTTAGCAGCCAACAAGAGTGTCAGATCATAATCAACGCGACACCTGCTGGGTTTACCCAGAAGCCCCTGCTCATATGGGCCACATTACCGGCCTCTCTAATAGAGAACCGCAGTGACGCGTCGTAAAACCCGGAAGTAAGTTAGCATTTTTAGCACTTCCGGTTCCTTCGTCAAAAGCAATGCATTTTCTCCATAGGGTTTTGGAAAATAGCTCGAAATAAGGTCTATGGTTGACACAAATTGAAGAGATAAATCACGTTTTGTTCTACGACAGTAGATACATCAGCAGTGACCCCACTGGTGATTTTTGAAGAGTTTACGTGTCTGAAAAACGATGGTTGTTACCGAGTGGCTGAATAGGACTACAGAAATTGTCGAGGCCGTTGTACATCATTACGCCTAACACGTAAACACTCCCGCTAAGTTTGTTTTCCCCTGTGTTCTGCTTGAAAGCAAGTACCTGCTAGTATCTGTATATCTATAGGCGCGTTCACACCGCAGTACTTTTCCCACTTTAGTTCCGATATAGTTCCGAAATGTTGCGTTCACACCAAAAAGAGCCGGTGTTGCAGTATAACTTGAGTCATGACAACTGGCGACATTCTATTATTTTCGTCATAGGAATCCGGGGCGTGTACATTGAGGACCCATTGTTGACTTACCATGTCGATCGCCTCGTTTGTCGTTTACGTTCATCTTTTGCTATATCTTCCTTCCTAAGATCACTTTGATGCACATTCAGTACTCGTATGTGAGGTTGTGGGTGAGAGGTGGATATCGTGACGCTTACAGAGAGGTATCGAACATTACAAAGTAGGTGACTGTGTGGATGCCTTTTCAAAATATTGCAAACTTGAATAAATTATTTAAATTATATATTTGTGTCTGACTTTCATTTGTACATCGTTCTTAATGTGATGTGTATAGTAGCTTTGATAGCTGTCCATACCTTCAGACAGCCTAAAAGTAAAACCAAGTCGTTTATTCACAGCCCGAACGCTCATCGAGATGACTGGATCTTGTGCATGGGTAAAGATAAACGCATGTGGCATGTGCTGAACACGTAACATGAACGTGCAGGGGGGTAGTTTATTTAGTTTAAAAAAAATTATCCAACGATTTACAGACCACTCTTTCCCCATGTAAGTCAATGGGAAAAAGTGTTTCCGGGCCTGGCAACCAAACGGATGTGCAGTACCGCCGTTTGGCCACCACGAATATTTTCATCTGAGTCCGGCGCACTTCCTGGGGGCTTGATCTTCCCCCAGAAGAGTTACGACAATGGAAGTCCAAAAACGGTTATCGTCACGTGGTTCATGTAGACGAGGATCGTTCCCCGGAAGTTCATGGCGGGCAATGTGAATGCATTGATAACAGGAGATTGAACTTCGATTTTTGGTAATTATTAGTGAATAAAGGTTTTGATTGCAATATTTATACAACAAAT
>NC_047512.1:11537355-11606826 GCF_902827115.2 Pseudochaenichthys georgianus | reverse complement strand
TCATCCCTCCATCCCTTCATCCCTCCATCCCTACATCCCTAAATCCCTACATCCAACATCCCTACATCCTTCATCCCTACAATCCATTCATCCAACATCCCTACTCCCTCATCCCTCCATCCCACATCCCTACCTCCCTTCATCCAAACATCCCTAATCCCTACATCCCTTCATCCCTCCATCCCTTCATCCCGTCTCCCTAAATACCTATCTCCCTCCATCCCAACATCCCTACATCCCTTCATCCCTCCATCCCAACATCCCTACATCCCTTCATCCCAACATCCCTACATCCCTTCATCCCTTCATCCCTCCATCCCTCATCCCTACATCCTCTGCCAGTCAACATTTATATTTAAACTGTGCATATTTATATACTGTATATACCAACACCTTAATTCCAGGTATTGTCTGGGGGGGCCCGTAATCAGCCCACGCAGATCATGCCGGAGACGGAACCCCCACTCTGAGTCTCCCACTGCACGGACCACAGCTCGTCCCTCCCAGATCATCTCTTCACCCCCCTCATATCATTCACATGTTACTTCAATAAACTTACAAACATCACATTGTTGTGGCGTGGTTCCTGCTAGTGAAATATGGCATAAGTAGCTCAGTCTGGTCCAATTCCCCAATAGGACCGAGAAAGGAGGGTGGACTTGGCCCTGCCAAGGTACCCTTCAAACACCGGACTCACACACCGCTCTCCGGCTTCCCACTGATATATGATGGGTTATACGGATCTGTGTGTGCTAGTCTGTGTACATGTTTGACAATAAAAAGAGGATTTCAAATCATCCTATGTGCACATACAATTGCGTATCTGGAAGGCCTACCAACACACAAACTGTGTAAAAAGACAAACCAGGCTGTTGTTTGTGGGCTGCCTACAATCAGATAACATGGGGTTCAAGCTATCTTAGTATTTCCAGCAACAGCTTGAGAATTACCGTTGCTGTTTTTGTTGCAAGCCAATCAGAGCAGACTATGCTTTTTCTGGATTGATGCTTAAAAAGACAGGTGCTAAAACCAATATGAGTAGCAGGTAGACATGTTCTACTATAATGTCATAATACAAATATAAAACTGAATGTTGGCATAAAAGTTCCCATTAAATAACGGTTCGACTTCAAAGCCCAGATTTCTTTAGAAGTGATATTGATAGATATCATCCTGAATTACCCCACTTTGGTGTAATCATCCAGTCTGTGCGGGCAACAAAAAAAAACACCAATAGAAAGTCTGCTATCTGCAGAATTTAGGGTTTGATTGCAGCACAAGTGATTCAGCTTTTACTGAAAGCAGGAACCAAGTCATAGGGTTTACATTTTATCTGGGTTGTTAGACCTCCTAAAATTTATTTTCTGTTAGAAGATATGAGACCGACTGAGCTCTAATGAAATAAATCTAGCGGTACAGCAATTTCCACAGATCCACAGTTCAGTCCGAGACACTGAAGTCATAACATCAAAGCCACCAGCCTGCTGGTAACAGGCAGCACTGCCTCACCAGGAGTCAAACTCCAATGGCAGGACACACACACACACACACACACACACACACACACACACACAAACACACACACAAGTGAACATGCACGGCTCCACGCTGCTAGCTTATCTCTGATCCGCCATCTCTCTTCCTGCGGTTTGGATCTGATGAGGCCCTGTACATCAAAGTATGTGTGTGGTGTGTGTGTGTGTGTGTGTGTGTGTGTGTGTGTGTGTGTGTGTGTGTGTGTGTGTGTGTGTGTGTGTGTGTGTGTGTGTGTGTGTGTGTGTGTGTGTGTTGTGTGTGTGTGTGTGTGTGTGTGTGTGTGTGTGTGTGTGTGTGTGTGTGTGTGTGTGTGTGTGTGTGTGTGTGTGTGTGTGTGTGTGTGTGTGTGTGTGTGTGTGTGTGTGTGTGTGTGTAATGGAAAGCACCTGCGCTCAGTGAGGCGGGGAAATATTTTGTGTAAAACAATGAGGAGACGCGGACGACTGACTGGACGGTTGGCGAGATATGAAGGAGTGAAAATATGGTATATTTGTTTCACCTTCAGCAACTTTCCCAAAGCAGTTTTGTTGCTAATTCTTTAAAAATGTATGACATTAGACTTGACTTGATAGGTGGATATAAAAGAAACACAACGTCCAGATGGGGGGGCTTCCTTGGGATAAAACAAGGAGATGAATTGGATCGAAAGCGAGAGGTAAAGGCTAAGGGAGGTTTGGAAACGTGGATGGAGGGATGGAAAGAATGACGTGGAGAGGATCAAGCAGATTTAAAGAGGGATATCAGTGATCAAGTAAAGCCAAATAAAGACACAAATATGAAAGACAGCAGGAAAGAATAAGGAAGAGAGGATTTCAAGCGTCTGAGGGGATCATACACACACAAGCCAGAGAGACGGATGAAGGGATGGAGGGGAGGATATGGAGGATAGAGCACAGTTGAGAAAGTAAATTGAGGCAGTGGGTGAGATGGAGTTAGTTCTCATGGCTGGAGATTTAAGGGGTTTTGGAGCAGTCTGAATATATTTGAGGAGCGTGGAAATAGCAGCACTCTGTCCTAGTCATTTGTTATTCTTTTTTCAATGGATTTACCTACATTCTACATTGGATATAGACAGGAAATATGGGGGGAAGAGAAAGAGTTACAGTAGGCGTGTGCCAAAGGTCAAGCCCAAATAGGGGGAGTACAGAAACAAAGTGAGCCTCCATTGACATGTAGCTCTTCATGGGAATAAGCATGGAAGACTGACAACATACAGACTTTGTTTTATTTCTTGTTTCGTTATTGTAAGTTACTGTCATACTTTGGGGGGAAATACTAGATGCGCAGCTTAAAATGCAGAGGGCACTGTCTTTACTACACAAGTTTCAAATATAACAGCATTAGAAGGTGCTGAGGAAATTATCATGTAACACCAAATTGTGCAAAACATCTCTGTTAATTAGCGTCTTTTATAATTTATCCATTTGGATTTTGAGATTTTAAGTAAATCATGTTGCTTGAAAGTGACCAAGGGACCATCAAAATCAGGTGAAATTTGGTGGAGCAAAATCGTGACCTAAGAGCAACACTATTGGAAATCTTGTGGTGTATCCAAAGTAAAAAGGGTTAATCCTCAAAGGAACTGACCAGGCTGTCAATAATAATCACGCAGATAAATATGAAATAGATATTAAACTTTAACATTGCAGAAACATTTACATGAATGTTCCTGCTCAGAAATAGGAATTAATAGTCAACATTTTACTGTATTATCTTGTATAGGTCCATGAGACAATGAAATGAACACCAGAGTGTGGAGACACACAGTCACACACTTGTAACCCTATTAACGAGAGGTCACAGGAAGGAAAGGCTTGTTTTTATTGGGTGGTGTTGATGGTCTGATCCTCTAATCTCTTTTCCCAGAAGATGATCAGTTTAATCCCTAAATGATTCACACAATTCTTGGAAACTCGTATATTTCTGTACATATTAGCTTGCAACAAAGTCAAAATCTATCTTGTTTGTTTTAGTTTACACCTAGATTAGTAATGAATATCCTGTATGTTATACAGTTTGTCGAATTTAAATGTCAACACATTTGTGTGGGTTCCGGGAATGAAAATGTTGTTTCCCAATGTGCAAGTTATTAAGAAATTAAGCTGCGTAATAACAGAGTGTATTCTTCGCGTGCCAAACAAGATGAGTGATACCATTAAACATCAATAGTCTGTGAGTCACAGATTCAATTAATGGAAGTGATGAAATGCTTACACATCCCAAATGTTTTCCTGAGGGTTATTGGGATGTTTGTTTTAGAGAAAGAGAGTGAAAGACAGATGGAGAGGAACGAGTGTGAAAGGGGCAGAAAGTAGAAATGTTATCCAAAAGTGAGGGGGGAAAAGCTAAATAACGAGCGTTTGACAGAGCAGGAGAAAACCCCTTTTGAAAGTGGCTTATTAGATTTCACTGTACTTTGCTTTTAAAAGCCATGAGTTCGGGACAAAATTATATGTTTCAGAGCACTGTTAGCAAAAAATTCTGCCTTGAGTAGCAAAAGCAAAGACATTTGTCTCAACAGTGAGGCGGCCAGCTATTGATTTTGAGCAGAGACCCATGTAATTTACTGCTTTCCCAAGCACAATGTAAACTAAATTACAGGTTGTAATACAATGCATGGCTTACATTCATAACAAGGCCATTCGGGTACAAGGCAAAGAGTCAGAAGGGCTGGCCCATGACCATGTGCAGGAACACAAGTCATTATCACATATACACACACCCTCACACACACACACAAATCATTGCTGAGTTCAAGATGAGACTGTAAACTTTGCTACGAAAGTCTTTTGGATTTACTGAAGCGAGCAAAGAGAGATCAGGTTTGCAGAGTTTGGACTAAACATTTGTGAAATATTTAGTGGAGAAGGGAGAAAAGGTTTACATTGCCTTGCTCGGGCCCTCGATTTCCTTTCCCAGGATATTAATGAGGAAATGACACACACTTGTAAAGAAGGAAAGAAAGGGAAGAAGGAGAAAATAGTGAGGGAGGGATGTAGGTTTCAGAGGGAAAAGGGCTGGTGATTAATTCCGCTTTGAGTTGACTCCGCCGGGAATTCCATCAAAAGGACGGAGAAAAGGGTATTTTAATTGCTGCTCCCTCCACGTTTCCCAAAACGCTTACCTTCCACCCCCACCACCGCCGTTCATTCCTTCCCTCCGCCATCCTGAAGAGGGGGGTCGCCCTGGAATCCGACAGGCCTCCCACCGCACACACACACATTGAAACACACACACACACACGGAGAATTACTTTCAGATGTTGGGTGAAAGCAAAGGTAGGTATGCGCTTAAAATGCCACCTCAGTCTCTACGGCTGTTGTGTGTAGCCCCTTCTTTTAGTATTTAAACGTGTTTATATTGCTGTCACATGTGTCTGTGTGCTGAAACTCCACCTGTATTCATTTACAGCTTAATGCAGAGTCCTGTCCTGTTGGAGCTCAAACACCAGTACTCAATGTGTTGATAACCTCACACGTGCACTGACCCTTTTTTAGCTTCCAGATTGGTCTGCATGCATAAAACAGCTTGTGGAGTGTGTTCCCGCCACATCTGCTGGATTAGTTTCATCCTTCTGCTGTCGTGACTCTCGGAGTGGACACTGGGGACCCATGAGAGGTCCTTGAAGTATCCCTGTGGTTCGCCAATAAAAATGAAGAATAGTTTTAATTCTGTATTATTTCACCTTCCAGTTCGCCAAATCGGAGAGTAACGGTGCTGCGCAGCTTGTACAGTAGACCTATCGTGTCCAAAGTGCACTTTCATTTAATATTTACAGACCTCCCTCTCCCCTGGATACTCCATAACTGTTAGATATCCTGCATTTATGATATTCCAAGCATAACAGGAGTTACTTTAAAAGGGAAATTCATCATGAAGTTCAGTTTGTTCACCTAGAGGGGTCCTACTCTGGAACCAGTTCTATAATATCTTGCTGGACTCTCGAGGAGCTTTCTGATGTCTGAACAAAAACCATGCTAATGTTGAGATTTCTTTGGAGTTATCTCCCCTTGGGCTTGGAAAACTATGCATTTACATGTATTAACAGAAACATTCAGATGTTTCCCTTAAAATGGGACTGTATGAGAAATATTGGATACAAGAATTAAAAGCCATAGAAAAAATCTGCATTTATCTCGCCTCAGTTTCATACATACTGTATTGACCATTCGTATTTAAATGCCACCAATTGAATTACTCAATGTATTGAGAATTCAATACCTAACCACTGAAATGCCCCTTCAAGAAAGATGAAATAGTTTCCATCCAGTCAGTGTTTAAATAGTTGATTGATGCCATCAATCGATAAATGAATTAACCAGCTAAAACATAACCACATTAAAACTGTTTCCCTGAAAACGCAATTGAGAATGTAGTTTCGTTGTATGGCAATGTCATTTTATAGGAGACAGCGTTCCTTAACTGGCAGTTTAAACTGGGTTAAAGAAAACTCGGTAAAATAATGCAGTTGAGAGCAAATGGCCAGCAGCAGCACCATTATTCTTCATAATCTATGGAGCATGGAAATAAGCAGGCCGATGTATAAACTGATCCTTGGACATTAATCTTTACATTCCAAGAATGTTTATTTTCATAAAATAACAGTGGTTTCTAATGAGCGGCTGGTATCAGATTCAGCATCCTACTCTTGAGCATCTGTATCTGTAAACATGGGATTGAAAGCTGTTAATATCCAACAGTGGAACTGTCTAACTACAACACAGGTGAAACCAATGTACACTACATTAAGATTGACAATAAATAACCACATACTCCTTCAGTTGGTTTTATTTCAGTGAACCAAACAGTTTCCAAACCCGATTTAGCTTTAAGTCCCCTCATTCCCTTTTCCACCTCAACTTCCCCCTTTACATCAAACAGGATCAAGGTAAAGAGGTTAGGCGAAGGGGGTCTTTAAGTGGAGATAAGATGGGGGTGTTTGATTTCGATCACAGCTAGAGGTCTGACTGTCATGTCATGGATAGACGACTTTAACAAACTTCCCTCAGATGAAACCACCAGGCAGTAGTAATGCACCTCCCCCTGTGGCATCATATGGCCCTGGTTAGAGATAAAAGCCATTTTAAATGTTTTGTGGAGTTGTCTTTAGATGAATCTTAAAGGGCTGCTGTTGAGGTAAAATAACATGTTACTGCGGTTTGTTTGTGTTTTTCTTTCAGAAATGTCAGAAAAGGTATTGATAATTTGATCGTCAAAGATGATACATGTGCTCGAGATTTTTGAAATCATAGAGATTAAGATAAGATTTTATATTTCAGATATGGAACATTTCCAAATGGTTTCTGACCAGATCCAAAGAAAAATCAATAAAATATAGTTTCACACCTTTCTCATTGACTCAACACAACCAACACATGCTCACAGACTAAGCATCGTATGGTGAAAGACGTTTTAAAAGTTATATTTCCGTTCTTAAATGCTAAAAATACCTTTTAAAATGGAGCACGTTAGTGTTTTGTTATCTGTGCCTTGAGAGGGCGGCCGCAGGATAACATCTTTACTGTTGATGTTTGCAGGAACAGAGTGCAAGTGCAGGCTTTTCCATTTGTCCAAACATAAATCAGAGAAGCAAAGGGTAATAGTGTTTATGTGTAAAACCCTGCTTACATATAACTCAGCAAGATGGACACTTCTGATAATGTGTGGATTGGTTACTAACCATAGAAGGGGATGTTGTTTTTCCTGAATCCCTCTGCAGACAAATATTTATCATGCGACACATCAGAACAAATATTTTGCAGTGAAAGGTCTCCTTCAACTACCAATTCTTGCCTTTTCAGCAACATTTGAAGTTACAACAGAGCCAACAAATTCCCGTCATGTATACATGCACTTAATATTGAGCTTTGATAAAACTCTAATTATTATGCTCAAACCTGAAGCATACTCAGCAAGTCATAATAAATAACTTGAGTCTTAAAAAACATATATTCCAATATTTGTTGTAAGTATAAGTGAAACATAATCCTCCCCAAATGTGTCCAAAATACTCCCAAAATACTTCTACACTTCTTTCATTGTACTGATTAAACTAAAAGTATAACACAATAATTAGTAAGCTTTAGAGGAACTGGTTTCGCCTCTTTCCAGTCAATATGCTGAGAGGATGTAACCTTATATTTATTCATCTAGTCAAAATTAAAATAACCAAATGCCTTAAAAACATATATTGCACCAATATATATAACATTTTTAATCAGAAGGTGAAACATATTTATCTCCAAATATTTCCTTATTCAAAGTCTATATGCTAAGCTAAAATGTAGTAGCCTTATTTTTACCCTACATACATGGCAACAAAAAGGCATGTCTTGCTTTTACTGACTGTCTCCATGGTACAGGTGAATATATTGATATAAACTAAAGATTAAAGATAAGTTCACAATGCAACATTTCTTTAAAAAGGCTTTCAATAGTGTGGGAAAGTTGGAAAACTTTATCCAAACAAAAAAACTCATTATGTCCTTGTGTCATGTGTGGATAAAAACCACTGGCTAGGAAAATATTATTTTGCTTTGTGTATAATGGAAAGCGCATGTAGAAAACCATGCTGGGAAAAGAAAATGCAATATATATTCTTGCAAATGAACTCCAGAGCAATGCGTGTTATCACTGCGGCTGCATGCGAGTGATAATGGATATTTGTTTTCCCCTGCATGAAAAACAGAGTGAGCAGTGTTTACAGACACCATGTAGGACACAGAGTGTAAACAGGGAGAAGGCGCAGGAAGAAGCGATGTGGCGGTACATTTAATTAAATACAGCCACGGGAGGTAAACATAAGACATCATGAGACTATGTTGGATGTCATAACATTTCTTTATGATCAAACCTCCAAAGTCACATTGACAGTGGGGATAGTAGGATCTGATGCTTTAACCCTTAGTTAACCAACAAATCTTAATTTTAGAGGGCTCAGAGTTTGAATATGTTTCAAGTTGTGCTTTAATGTGGAAATAGTGGATTCAAATACATTCCTCTTAATGTCACACACAGCGCAACACACACTGTGAAATTAAGCATCAGCATCTAACCCATGTATGAGGTGCAGTCGGCCCCATTTCACATGCTCTGGTTCCAAGCCAAGTTCCTACAGATTGAGCTACTTTTACCATTTTGCGGCTTGTATCGGCATATAATGTGCAGGAACAACAAGTGTTCAAATCTAGATGCACAACAGTTTGACTTTGTTAAGTAATCTGCTGTTTGTAAGCCTTGTGTGGCCCCAAAATCTACAATCTGTATGATCAGAGGTCATTGAAAGAACAAGTGTCACTGAATGCAACATGCTAGGGGTTTGTTTGTTAGAGTCACTCCTCTGTGTCAGGTATGTTTCTAGTTAGCAGCCAACAAGAGTGTCAGATCATAATCAACGCGACACCTGCTGGGTTTACCCAGAAGCCCCTGCTCATATGGGCCACATTACCGGCCTCTCTAATAGAGAACCGCAGTGACGCGTCGTAAAACCCGGAAGTAAGTTAGCATTTTTAGCACTTCCGGTTCCTTCGTCAAAAAGCAATGCATTTTCTCCATAGGGTTTTGGAAAATAGCTCGAAATAAGGTCTGTGGTTGACACAAATTGAAGAGATAAATCACGTTTTGTTCTACGACATTAAATACATCAGCAGTGACCCCACTGGTGATTTTTGAAGAGTTTACGTGTCTGAAAAACGATGGTTGTTACCGAGTGGCTGAATAGGACTACAGAAATTGTCGAGGCCGTTGTACATCATTACGCCTAACACGTAAACACTCCCGCTAAGTTTGTTTTCCCCTGTGTTCTGCTTGAAAGCAAGTACCTGCTAGTATCTGTATATCTATAGGCGCGTTCACACCGCAGTACTTTTCCCACTTTAGTTCCGATATAGTTCCGAAATGTTGCGTTCACACCAAAAAGAGCCGGTGTTGCAGTATAACTTGAGTCATGACAACTGGCGACATTCTATTATTTTCGTCATAGGAATCCGGGGCGTGTACATTGAGGACCCATTGTTGACTTACCATGTCGATCGCCTCGTTTGTCGTTTACGTTCATCTTTTGCTATATCTTCCTTCCTAAGATCACTTTGATGCACATTCAGTACTCGTATGTGAGGTTGTGGGTGAGAGGTGGATATCGTGACGCTTACAGAGAGGTATCGAACATTACAAAGTAGGTGACTGTGTGGATGCCTTTTCAAAATATTGCAAACTTGAATAAATTATTTAAATTATATATTTGTGTCTGACTTTCATTTGTACATCGTTCTTAATGTGATGTGTATAGTAGCTTTGATAGCTGTCCATACCTTCAGACAGCCTAAAAGTAAAACACAAGTCGTTTATTCACAGCCCGAACGCTCATCGAGATGACTGGATCTTGTGCATGGGTAAAGATAAACGCATGTGGCATGTAGTGCTGAACACGTAACATGAACGTGCAGGGGGGGTAGTTTATTTAGTTTAAAAAAAATTATCCAACGATTTACAGACCACTCTTTCCCCATGTAAGTCAATGGGAAAAAGTGTTTCCGGGCCTGGCAACCAAACGGATGTGCAGTACCGCCGTTTGGCCACCACGAATATTTTCATCTGAGTCCGGCGCACTTCCTGGGGGCTTGATCTTCCCCCAGAAGAGTTACGACAATGGAAGTCCAAAAACGGTTATCGTCACGTGGTTCATGTAGACGAGGATCGTTCCCCGGAAGTTCATGGCGGGCAATGTGAATGCATTGATAACAGGAGATTGAACTTCGATTTTTGGTAATTATTAGTGAATAAAGGTTTTGATTTGCAATATTTATACAACAAATCGATATGTGTATGTATTTACATCAATATGTTTTAAAAAATAGAATAGAATTTGCTAATATTAAGTGATATTAGGATTAGTGTGAACAACTAGTTTACATGTTAGGCTAACAGTGCCGGTTAAAGAGCCTGTTGCTGTTTATTTATAGCTTTGAATTCTTTCAAACCAATATTATCTTCTTAAACTTGTATGGTAGTCAGGAGCATCACTTTCTAATGTGTATTGATATATGTAGAGGGAGGGGATCTAAAGTAATGCTTTAAAATTCAGATTAGATTCATTTCTACCATTTTCTTAAATGCATGGTAGTTTCAGTAATCCCATGGTAACTGAGGACACAAGTTATCTAAATGACTAATGTCATCTTTATGGCTTTCAGAAAGGACAGGAGACCGACAGGTGACTATCAAAGGACTAGCAGCAGCATGATGATGATGATGATGATGATGATGATGATGATGATGATGATGATTATGATGATGATGATGATGATGATGATGATGAGGATGATGATGATGATGATGATGATGTTAAATGTGTTTGTTTTAGGAACATCCATTGGCAAATACATGGAATTCAATAAACATTGAATAGCATATCATGCAGTTTGTCTGGTGCCTTTTCCTCCGTGTTGTCCTGGTTTGCTGTGGCTGCCTCCTAGTAGCCACCATGGTTTGCTGTGCTGCCTGGGGATCAAATCGCTCCGAGAAAGGAGTACGAATGTACGGCTTCCCCACTGACACAGGAGCGGAGGAAAAAATGGCTGGCTCAAGTCAGCAGGAGCAATTTCACGACCAACAGCAACAAAATATGTGATGTAATTATATACAAACACTGCATTTGCACTTTTTCACAAAACGAAAACCACACCATTGGGAAAGCTTAATCTTTGTTTAATACAAAAAAACAGGGGAAAGGCTTGAAAAAACACTGAGAGTTGAGACTCAGGGTGCAGGGGTGAGGGTCTCAGTGTAGGTATTCAGGCTCCATTGAATCCCCCTCTGGTTCTTGTGCTGAAAGAGGGAGTAACAGACAGGAGAAAGGGTTATACACACCTATATAGCACACCTATTGGATGGGAAATTGCCTTGGGGTGATAAGGTGTTTACTTATATAAAACAGTAGTATTAAACTTACCTTGTGTGTTCACTCTCACTTAAGTCCCTCTCCCTTTGCCATCAATCCAAAATCAGCTGAGCTTCAACATTATACAGACAGGTAATAATCAACATAATCACAAGGACACAATATGGCTCTGCTAAAAACACTCACTCTTACACGCACCAAAGTTATATTTATCTAATATTTAACTCCCTCCACCCCCGCATACAATCCCGTTTAGAAGCCCCTCTTCTCTAATTCAACAACGTTGGACGAAATGACATTAAGAGAACGGAATTTACAATTAAAAGGCTGTTCAACGTCTGTTGCTAACTTGCTTCGGTATCCTAGCTTAATCTGTTATCTGTAAACGTTCCCTAAATCTACTAATTTAGGGATAATCCACTGACATCCGTTACATGTTAATTTGAATCAGATGTACTGATAATATCCGCAATATAAATCTTAAACTTCTTCTTACCTTTAAAAGTCCGTCACGAACGGTCTATTATGCTGCAACTCTATAGCTCTGCTAGCCTTGGCGCTAACTTCCGGGGAACGATTGAGAGGCTCCACGATCCGCCATTGCTGTAAAAAAGTGGTCCATTGGAGTGAACGGAGATGTCGTAACTCTTCTATTATATGGCTCTGCCAGGGACTTATTCCGGTGTGAACGCGATCTGTACTTAGTTCATGAGAACTAAAGAGTTCTCATGAACTAAGTTCTGATGAACCTTTGTGGGAAAAGTACTGCGGTGTGAATGCGCCCTATATCTGATTAGAATCTGTATTTTGAAATTGTCGTTTTTAACACCATAGTTTTACAAATTATAGAATAATAAATTAATTACCAGTGTTTTCCAAATTTACTCGGCAGTTTGTTTCGTTAGCTAACGTTAGCTAAAGCTAGCACTACTAGTTAGCTACGCAATGGTTTGTTGCTTTGCTCCAGGTTGCAGCCACAGGTCTTTGCATGAAACGTGCTCGTTCTATCGTTTCCCGGCCATAGTTTTCCAAAGGATAGTCTGGATTCATGCCATGAGGTAAGCTGACGTTACATTTTTGTCCATGTCACGGTGAAATGTAAATGATGGGGATTGACTGTATCGCCGTTTTAGAGATGGCGCTGCTGAAAAGACCGCAACATAAGTAAAGATAATGAATACATCCTATTAAAACCTGTGTGGCTTATATGATAAGTCTAATTAGTACAAGCAGCATAACGTTTCACCATGTGACTAAAGATTGTAGTCAGGGAAATCAATTTGACATATTGAACTAATAACAAATCACCTCTGCTGGCTAGAGAACTCTCTGCTCCATAGCTTTCTCTTGGACGTAAAATCAACATCTACATTTTACATTTATGTTCAATTTAATATTCCATCCCTCACATACTTTTGTATATATAATAAGTAATAACATTTCCCAAATTGGGATCAATACAGTAATATCTTATCTTAATTAATTAAGAAATATAACTATTATAATTAGTGTAGCAGCTGACACCTATTTTCAATATGGATTAATCTACCATTTATTTCTTTAGTTCAATTTTCATCTATAAAAATGTCAAAATAGTGAAAATGTTCACGAGACAAAGTGCAAGGTTATATCTTTAGATGTTTTGTTTTAGCTTATGTACTGTATGTCTTAATGCTCTTATATGTGGACGGTGTGACTTCCTTGAAACTAATATTGATATCTTTCCAACAGACGAGCTGGACAGAAAGCCTAACACTCTAACAAACACAACATTGCAAAGACGAGTAAATGTAAATTAAAAACGATTCACAATTTTTTTGTTTATTCTTCTTTCTAGTAGTGAAGTGAAGCTGACCTTGCACTTGGTGCCAGTAAGGATGTTCCTCACGCAGGCTGAATGTTTCTCCCTCCTTACTGACACAGAAGCCCTTGATTTGCAATGCTTCACTAATTGTCATTTCCCTGGCTCCATAGGGACACTTTACCTGCAGCACAGCGGAAGACTCTACCAGACCATCTGGAGATGCCCCCAACACTCCTGATTGGGAGAGCCACAAACCTGACTCATGGACCTACATCTGGGTTGCAGTGGTGAATGCCCTGACGCCCTCACATTGATTCATAGTCCCCCACTGTACAGACAAAACACCATCAAGGGTCTGTTGTTGCCCTAGCACCCTGGCAATAAGGGCAGCAGTCACACGCTTTGACCCCAGGACAGCTCCAAAGTTGCTGCCAGTCAACCTTCCTTTCCTGAACAAATGCCAGTTTGGGTTGGTTCGCTGACCAGTGGTAGCCACCTGAATTGCCCTCTGTTGCTCCTCAGACAATGCCATGCTTGCCACGATTGCCTCAGGTCCCTGATGCCCAACAGATTTGAGAATTTCAGGAACAGTAAGTGTTTCCAAGCTGTAGTGTTCCTCTTCTGGCTCGGGGGAGAGAAGCCAAGAAATTCCTGAGAACCTGCCCCCGAGTCTGTCCCTCAGCCAGTCACGATCTTCGGAGGTGGGCTCTCTTGTCAGCGGGTTGAATGACTTATTGGTTGGAGGAAATAGCTCCTCCACTGAATGCGTACGTTTAGCTGCCTTTGGCTTCTTCCACTGACTGGGGGTGTCAGTGCAGCTGAAATTGTGGATGGCAAAGATGGCTTGAGCCGCATGACTGCATTTCCATTCTCCACATGGGCATTCACATTTGTGGAGCGAATTCCCTCTTCTCCTGTAGATACCTGTGGTGGTGGGATTGTTTTATTATTTAAAATATATTTACATTTGTAATGCCTTCCCAATTATCCCTTTAATTGTGTATTGCCTACTGTATGTTTATTTCATGGATATTTCTGTGTTTTCTGGTGTGTAATATTTGTAATCTTGGGGCCTCTTCTCTTTAACGTCTACATGCTAACACTGGCTCAGATAATGAAGAACAAAATAAGTTACCATAGCTATGCGGATGACACACACATTTACGTAACCATTTCACCAGGAGACTATTCTCCAGTTAAAACACTGAGTAAGTGCATTGAACAAATCAATGACTGGATGTGTCAGAACTTTCTCCAATTAAACAAAGATAAAACTGAGGTAATGGTTTTTGGAGCCAAGGCAGAACGTGTAAAAGTGAGCGCTGAGCTTCAGTCTGCAATGTTCAAAACAACAGATAAAGCCAGAAATCTAGGTGTAGTCATGGACTCTGACCTGAGTTTCAACAGTCACATTAAAACAGTTACTAAATCAGCCTACTATCACCTAAAGAATATATCTAGGATTAAAAGACTAATGTCACAGCAGGATTTGGAAAAACTGTCCATGCCTTTATCTTCAGTAGACTGGACTACTGCAATGGTGTCTTCACAGGTCTCACTAAAAAATATATTAGAAAGCTGCAGCTGATTCAGAACGCCGCTGCTCGAGTCCTCACTAACACTAAGAAAGTGGATCACATCACTCCTATTCTGAAGTCTTTACACTGGCTTCCTGTGTGTCAAAGAATAGATTTCAAAATACTGCTGCTGGTTTATAAAGCTTTGAATGGTTTAGGCCCAAAATACATTTCTGACCTCCTGCTAAATTATGAACCACCCAGATCTCTCAGGTCTTCAGGGACTGGTCAGCTTTCTGTCCCCAGACTCAGAACTAAACATGGAGAAGCAGCGTTCAGTTATTATGCTCCAAATATCTGGAACAAACTCCCAGAAACCTGCAGGTCCGCCTCAACTCTGACTACTTTTAAATCCAGGCTGAAGACTTTTCTTTTTGTCGCTGCTTTTAATTGAACTATTCATACCTTAGACTGCACTGTAACTTTTATCCATGTATTTTTTCTTTTAATGTTTATTTTATTAGCTTTTCTTTTTAATGACTGATTTTAAATTCCATTTTCTTAATGTCTTTCATTTTTTGTAAAGCACTTTGAATTGCCTTGTGTTGAAAAGTGCTATATAAATAAACTTGCCTTGCCTAATAAAGATGTCATGTGACACATACAATGGATTTGTTGATGGGAATTAATGTGAATAAATTAACTCTAGGTTAACGGTACTCTTGCTATCACTACTCACCGACACTATAAACCTTGTCCCTCATGCTAGCCCTGACAACACCGGTAAGCACACCTTCATCTAGGCTGCACTGTTGTACGTGTCCTGACTTGTAGTGTTCTCTCCTCTATCTACACTCTTCTGTCATCTTTGTAAAACGATATCAGACTGGTAATTGACACAGCCATGACTTCTAGTTAAATTCAGTGTGGCTAAAATGAAAAGCTTTGTTAAAATATGCAAGCACGCGAAAGTCAAAGTCAGCTTTATTGTCAAAAATTCTACATGTGTTCATCCAGAATATCGAAATATCGTTTCCCACAGTGTGACATGTATACATAAAACAAACAAAAAGTGCCTAGATAAACGTGGTATACAATAAACAAAACAAAAAGGGCCTAGATAACCCGGGTATACAGTTTAAAATGTTAATATATTTAAGTGTTCAAAGTGCAGTTTCAGTGCAAGTCGGTTGTGAAACGATGTTAAATTGGCGTGACGTTGAAGTCGTGCGACCCTGCTGCTGTACTGGCTTGTAGTTCGTTTATAGCATAACGTTAGCATTTCGCTTTGGCGACTAGATTTATAATTTAAAAATTATAAAGTAGGGGAGACATGTGCAGATTATCCGCTGAACAAAACGTGATCCCTCTCTTAAATGTGTGTCAACCACAAGACCTTATTTCGAGCTATTTTCCAAAATCCTATGGAGAATTTGCATTGGTTTTTCACGAAGGAACCGGAAGACGTTTACTTACGGTTTTACAACGCGTCACTGCGGTTAGAGAGAGACAGTCAAGACAGGAGAAAAGGATGAAGACATCCAAACTCCTTACACATAGAGCCAAGATCCCCTCCCCTCACTCCCCTCCCCTCCTGGGTGAGTCAGGGGTTGCGGCAGCCTGGGGTGTCTGCCTGAAGGCCAGTCTCACAGCAGGCCAGTCATAGCAGCAGCATGGCTGGCTCCCCTGTGAGGTGATAAACAAACTCTGCTCTGTGATTGGTGGAGCTACAGTTTCCTGGAGTGTGAAACAGCAAAATCTGTGAAAAGTGCAGTGTGGTGTGTCTGGGAATTTATTATAATCAATAAGCTCAACAAACTACTCATAATTATATATGTGTTGTTGTTGTTTTGCAAAGAAAATTGGGAAAAAGGGAGAAAATGGAAATGGATGACATCATGCAGTAATACTTTCTTCATATCTAATAAATGAACAATCGGCCACTTCCTAAGACTTGTGGGTTCATAAAATGCTAAATGTTGCATGTGCAGAGTTTTACACTCCGGGAGGAGGGCTGCGTTTGGTTCTCTGTAATTAAGCCGCTCTGCCAGCCTCCGTGGATCCCATGATCCTCAGGGAGACATTCTCTATAACCCTCAAACAATACAAAACCCTTCTGGTACATATTTTACAGCCAAATGGTGTCATACACATGCAACAGTGCCAGAACACATTGTGCAGGAAAAAAATATATATATATATGAATGGTTTATATGCACACACACACACTCACATGTGCACACAAAGTGAAACACACAATAAAAGTCAATAAAAGAGTTTTAGGATGCTCAGGAGAGCAGAGTTTTAAGACTTTCTTCCTGCTTTCACTACTGGATACCCAACACTTAGACTTTCAATTACTATCATTCAGCAGTGTGTGTGTTCAGCAGTCATCCATCAGTCCATGTGAGTCAAGCACACAATTAATGACCTCTGTTCTCTGGTAGCCGGCAGCCAACGTGGAATGGTTCGAGTTAAGAGGAGAAATGGCGTGAAAAGAAAGCTAAAAAAAGTAAGAAAAGAGAAACGCTAAATGCACTCTGGCTCCACGGACGTCTCCTGTGACAGATGAGGCTGAACCTCTTGTAAGCCTCATTTCCACCCGGCTTACTCCCTGAATTTAATGCAACACTTGTGGAATAAAGTGATTTTTGTTTTGCCTCACCTACTTTAACTTTTGCTTAACATACAGTTATTAACACCAGAGGAAGCACAGAAGCCAATACGCTTTGTATTAGTGATGCATCAGTCTTGTGTGAAGTAAAGGAGCATTTACATAGTTCATAGTATAATGGTTATAAGAACGTCTTCAGTGGAGTAAGGTAGAAACAGAAAATGTCAGACTGAGTAAAGAACATTTTTTAGGCAGTAAACGAAGGAAAGATTTCTGATTGTGTGATTATCCTGTCAGCCAAGGACCAAGGCAAACTTTCATCCAGAAAAAAGTCATTTGTTTCATTCATTGACCATCAATCAATGTTCTATTCCAAATAAATCTTGTCTTCAGTTGACTCTTTACACACATCCATATTCCTCTGCAAGCTGCCTGCAAACCATGACCTTGGATGTAGTTTCCTGCAGGCAAAGCACCGTCAGACTCCAACCGCACTCAGTGTACGGCTGCACACTGAGTTAATCACACTTTCTATTAACTTTTATTGGTTACACACATGCAATGATGTATAAGTGAGTAGAATGTACACAGTTTGGATAGTGTCCATTTTTGGCTGGTCCCAATGTGCTGGAATAAGACATGAATTGAGCTGTACTCTGTACGTATATCATTATTTTAGAGAGGAAGGTTTACTAATTACTCACTTTTAATTTCTGAGATGAACATATAATAATAATAATTTCCCGAAAAGAAAAGTCTGTATTTTTTTTTAAAAGCTAAAATGTATGAATTCAGAGGCGGAAAAAGTACTCAGATATTGTACTTAAGTAAAAGTAGAAGTACCAGAGTGTAGGAATACTGTAAAAGTCCTGCAATCAAAAGGTTACTCAAGAAAAGGTCCAAAAGTATTAGCATCGAAATATACTTAAAGTTCCAAAAGTAAAAGTAGTCATTGTGCAGATTGGTCCATTTCAGAATAATATATCTATTATATGTGTTGATTATAATGATTGATCATTAAAGTGTTCTCAAAGCTGGTAAAGGTGCAGCTAGTTTGAATGACTTTGTATACTGCAGCGTAGCTTGTGAATGTACTCCAGCTGTAACTTAAGTCTGATTTAAGAGTTGAATATGTTTCCCATTATTTATCCAAATCTGTAACTAAAGGTATTAAATAAATGTGGTGGAATAAAAGTATATGATTTACTTCTGAAATGTAGTGGAATAGAATTACAAAGTAGCATAAAATGGAAATACTGAAGTAAAGTACAAGTATCTAAAAATGTTACTTAAGTACAGTACTTGAGTAAATGTACTTAGTTACTTAAAACCACTGTATGTCTTGTACTTCTAGCAGTGTAAGCAATGCATAGTAAGATAAATAAAAAATCCAGTTAAAACAAAGGATTAACCTGTAAACTGTAGAGCCTGATATTAAATATGTGGTTATACAATCAGACACATAATTGCCCAGGATGTTTTTTGTTGTACTCCAGAAAACCGAGAAGACAAAAAAGAAAAAAGGGGAAAGTGAAGGGGAGTAAGAACAGAAGGGGAGAACGAGGAAATTAACCATTTTGAGGTCAAAGGAAAGATTAATGAGGAGGCAAGAGCCAAACAGAAACGGGGAGAGGAAGTATAATATGAGTGAGTCTGTAATTGTGAAATTAGTCTCAATCATAACACTCCTACATTCACATTCTCCAGGACACACAAATGTTTAGTCTCTGCAGTTAGAAGGAATCTGAAATAGCAGATTACCAGATGGACTGAAGAAACACACGTTCAATCTTACACCCACATCTCACATTAGGACAAATTATAAAACTGGTATATCTTGTCCTTATAGACTTTACATTTGTGATAGGTCACATCCCTGTGTATCCAATCAGGCCTGAGAACACCTGTTCAGTGTTTCTTTTGGCTGTATTTAATTATGTGACCACATCACTATTTCCAGCTCAAGCTTCATTTAGAATGGGTCCGTGCACATTGTGGCTGGATTAAATCAGTACAGAGAAAGTTAGGTGTGGAGTGAAAGGCGTTTGGGGAAAGTCATGTATCTGTGTTTCTCTGGACCCTCATCAGTGGATGTTTCCTAAAAATAAAATAAATCAGCCTTTGTTTAAATACTGGGGAGGAGTAACTGAATAGTTATACACCCTCGAGGCATTGATGAAACTGATGTGGTTGTATTGAAATCCTTGCTAACAATTCATTGCGATACTGATAGTAAAGAGTAAATGTTCTGAAAAAGCTCCAACTCTGATTTAGGCAAGGCAAGTTTATTTATATAGCACTTTTCAACACAAGGCAATGCAAAGTGCTTTACAAAAAACGAAAGACATTAAGAAAATGGCATTTAAAATCAGTCATTAAAAGAAAAGATAATAAAATAAACATTAAAAGAAAAAATACATGGATAAAAGTTACAGTGCAGTTTAAGATGTTAATAGTTCAATTAAAAGCAGCGGCAAAAAGAAAAGTCTTCAGCCTGGTAGTCAGAGTTGCAGCGGATCTGCAGTCTGCAGATTTAGAGTCATTTAGCTGCCAAACTCTAACGGCCCGTCCACACACAGGCATGAAAAAAATCTTTCAAAGCTTCGCCCATTCACTTGAATGGGGTGACGTAGAAGATTTTGAATCTTCGCCGAACTGCATTGTGGGGAGCGGAGCATGGCTTTGCAAGCATCGTGAGCATCAAAAGTTGAGCAATGTTCTTTTGATGCTCCCGATGCTTTCGAAGCTGGCATCAGCCAATCAACTCCAGTTTATGCAAATCCCGCCAGTACAAGCGCTAGCCAATCAAGCCGCGTGCAAGCTGGGAGAGCCAGACCGCAGTTCATTTCCTCATATTCCAAACGAGAAATTACAGTAGCAAATCACCCGGTTCTTTACGACCAGAACTATTTACCGGGATACAAACCGGAGGAGCCAGGCATGGAGGGAGGTGGCAGAGACAGTGGGTGAAACTGGTAGGTTTTCGCCTGTTTGGGGAGTTTATATCCAGTTTACTTCGTTTTAACATTGCTATTGCTTTGTATGTCGGGTGCGGGAGATTCATTCGACAAACAACCAATCAGGAATCTCCCGCCCGCCCCCGGCATACAAAGCAATAGCAATGTTAAAACGAAGTAAACTGGATATAAAATCCCCAAACAGGCGAAAACCTACCAGTCTCTGCCACCTCCCTCCATGCCTCGCTCCTCCGGTTTGTATCCCGGTAGATGAACATAGACTGATCATACAGCACCGGGTGATTCACTACCGCTATAATGAATTTTCCCTCAATTTTTTTGAATATGAGGAAATGACCTGCTTAGTCTCTCCCAGCATACACGCGGTTTGATTGGCTAGCGCTTGTACTGTCAGATTTGCATACGCGGGATTTGATTGGCTGATACCAAGCACCGAGCCTCAAAAGTTGAACATTGTTCAACTTTTGATGCCGATAGATGCTCGTGATGCTTGCAAAGCCATGCCATGCTCCCCACAATGCAGTTTGGTGAAGTTTAAACATCTTCTACGTCACCCCATTTAAATGAATGGGCGAAGCGTTGAAAGCATTTTTTTATGCCTGTAGTGTAGACCCTTCATTGCAAGAAATAATAAAAAAAAAAATGCTAAGTTTTTCCATGTCCTTACCGTTTAATTTCTGACTCGAAACGCAGATCATGCATGCTTGTTTTCCAACTGTTAAATTATCTCTTTCCAAAGGTTTCTTGCAATGGATGAACATGTGATATTATAATAAAGCAATTTATTAATAACCACTAGTTTCAAGTGTCTGCAATTATTTTTAAGAAGTAACATCATGGTTGAGATCAATTGTCATTGTCATCATTGTACTGTATACTTCCTAAGCTCTGTAAACTCTCCATTCACTTAAAACCATCCATGAGACTTCTATGCGATATAATCATGTAACACTTATTTAAAAATCAAAAAGATATATCATGCAACAATTATACTTCCCGGAAAACATTTGAGGCATAGGAAAGCTGTGTATGTAAAGGGAGAAGACAAGGCTTTGGAAGTGTCACTTGTGTAGCAAAAACAAGGTCTTACTATTTGTCGTTGATCAGCTTCACTGAAACAATCTGCAGTTGTGCATGGCAACAAGTTAACAACAATAGTGAAGAGAGAGAGAGCATTTTCAAATCCTGTATTGAGCCTTTGGTCGCTGATGGTCCAAATGGTCATGATTCATGTTGAAAGTGATTGGAAAAGAGAGGAGTCATTTGCTCCAATCAGACCTGCGGCTGTTACAGTCTTCTGGGTTCTGCTGTGTCTTCCACTACTCCTTACTGCATCTCACACTCAATCCGTTCCTCTTCACTTCTCTTTCTCTACTTTTCCTTTTGACCCTAGCTCTTTGTCTGGTAGTCAACAAAACTATTTCCACTGTGATTTGTAGATCTATCAGCATCTCTCTCCTGTCATCTATCTGTTTTGTCTCTCTCGTCATGACTCAGTTGATGATTCCACATTATCTTTTGTTCAAACACAGAAGAAGATTGTATTTCTAAGTGGGGTTATGAAGCTTTGTGGTGTGAGTGAATCCACTGACCACATCTTCAACTTAACTATTTACTACAGTTCTCTTAAAGAGTACCTTAGAAGTATTTAACGTTCATGGACTGTTTCACTTTATGCCTCTCTGCCCTTTTTTCTTTCCCTCGCAAAAATAACATAGGAGGAAACACTGTTTTGTAAGAAGTTATTTGTTTGTCTTTCTCTGCACCATGTCTCTCTTTAGATGATTTATTTGACATGCATTGCCGCGCTCAGCTCCAGTTTCAGGCGGTTCGGCCAACATAAACCTTGTCACAACTCTGAATTCCTGACTGGGCTACAGCTTCCAGGCAGAGCTACAGTGGATCAGCGCTGGATAAATACACCAGATAAGCCGCACCAGGGTCCTGCATAGCACAAGAGTTAGGCCAAGACCTCCTCACCACAGAAGATGAATGGCAGGATGTTTCATTTTAGGATTGCCAACTTCAAGTAAATGGACTGTACTTATATAGTGCTTTATCCAGTCTTTAAGACTCCTCAAAGCGCTTTACATACTACATGTCATTCACCCATTCATACAGAGCAGTGTACCTTACTCTAGGACCTAACATTCGCACACATTCACACACCGTTGGCCATGCCATCAGGAGCAACTCAGTGTTAAGTATCTTGCCCAAGGATATATCGACATTTTGACTGCATGGGCTGGGATCGAACCCACAACCTTCTGGTTGAAAGACGACCGCACTCCCTCGCAGCCACAGTCACCCTGTAGAGTGGAGCCATTGTCAGTGTTATAAGTCATTGTGTATGCCATGCTGCCTTTAAGAAGGGTATAACTTACGTCGATGCTGTCTACAAAGGAACATCTGAAGTTTAGTAACATTAGCTACATTAGCCTCCATAAGCTACTTGTCATAGCGGACCAAGTAAGGCTGTAGCTAAGTATACCAAATGGTGGTGTTTATTTCTATAACACAGAAATATGTTTAGTTTAGCAGTGCCACAACGTGAGGAACATATATTAATTTTCAAAATCCCAAACAGTTTTGACTTCACAGAACGACACTGTTTCATGCAATCGATCAGAACATTTCATATAATATTATTTAAGGTTCCAACCTTCGCCATTTTCTTGTATTAACCACAGCGCTTGATATTTCACAGGAGGAGCATATCAATTTGAAGTTATTGCCTAACCCTTCTCACAGAGTGTGAGAGTTTATGTTACAATAGATTAGACAGTCACAGTTTGCTGCTCAGACTGTTGGCACACACAGCAGAACAGGGATCAGCATGTCACTCAGCATCAGAGTTTCAGAGCTCACTTTCTACCGAACGACCAGCGAGATGAAGTGGTGAGGAAGACAGACGCCAGCTGGACCGAGAAGGCTGCTGACTAATTAAACTAATTAAGTAAATCCCTTCAATTTGCAAAACTATGCTAACCTGACAAATATTGTGAAATATAAATACTATGTCATGTTGGCCTATTATCAATGGGCCACACATGTTGTGTAAGTTCTGCTTGATTTTGTGGAAAAACATATTTTTTTGTTAACTACTGCTTCCAGCTTTCTTTGTTTTAGCTTAAACAGAAGCTCTCTTTGTCGTTTACTACAGGGCCCCATATTGTGCTGAGTCTGCTGACACAGTATTTATTTCAGGCCTGCTTTGGTTAGCCATTATCCTTTATTAAATTAGTCGGACCCTGTCGTAAATTCTCTGCAGCTTGCAAGCAATTTGAGGTTTCTGGTGTACTCCGGTACAGTACTGCATAGCTGGATTAATAGTAAATGCACAGAGCTCAGGTGTTGCTGTCTATGACATCATCAAACAGGGTGAGATTTGTAAGGTTTCAATAAAAGCTTTTAAAGGTTGTTTTATGTCACTAACTATAGGCATCTCAGCAGTAGAACAAGGGGAGCAAAAGCATTCAAAAAGCATCATAAAGTAAAATAATCAGGGGATTTTTTTTGCAGGATATTATACTATATTTAACAAAAGACAACAATTATAAATGAGTTAGATCACATTTGTTGACAACCCTTTAAGTTGGTCCAGTCAAATGATTGCATCTTTAGAATGAGTCTGTCAATACATACTGCAGACTGACTGTTTCAAAAATATGGAATTTTTCTTATCGAAGACAATGTCCTGAAAATGAAGAAGAGGAATAAATAGGAAAATGAACATTGCATGAACCAGCTTGTCTTCCTGACTCAAGACAAACTTTAAATAAGCTGAAAGAGTTGCCGAAATGTCTAACAGATTTGCAAGTCAATGTTAGCCTAACGTAAGTTATACGTGGAAAACACGGTGAGAAGTTTTTCTTACTTCTGGATATAATGCACTTATGAATCATGTTCAATAGATTAAAAAAGAGCTGACCCACATAATAACGCATAAGAAACTCAAAAAGACTGTTTTGTAACCATTCCATTTTCTTGTAGAAACATTATTGTAGAAACCCACATATTTTTGTTTGTCCTATGACCGTGATATGCCTAACCCTGATGTGAACTGTGGCTCTGGGCCGGTCTAAATCTCTCCAAACAACCCCGAGCGCCTCGATCAGGGGTCGAGTCGGGCAAACCTGTGAAGTCATTTCTACTCCAGTGAAACGAGGATTAGAGGTGAAACAGCAACAGGGGCCACTGGAGAGAGTGTGTGTATCCATGCATGTGTGTTCAAGCCTGCTGTGTTTTGAATTGAAAGCATGCATGCATAAGGTATGTGATGCATACCTGATAGAAGAATGTGTGTGCATTCATGATAGTGTGTGTGTCTTTTGTGGTTGTATAATTGTGTGTGTGTGTGCCTACTCACTGTGCCCGGTCTGAGCCTGGCTGTAAGGCCTGAAAGGACCCACTCTATGTTTTCCTACCACTGTTTGATCAGCCTGACAGGAGACCATTGTTTAGAGCTGGCTGGTTAAGTCTTTGTGACCATGTACTGCTTGGCAGAAAAATTGCATTTTTTAGAGTTAGATACACACATGATGGCTTACAGGGGTAGACATTAAGGGTAAAATGCCACTGGCCCTCCGGGCCGGTGGAATTGTATTATCACTGGCCCCACCATTGTAACCACTGGCCCGGAGCATTCGTCCAAAAAAAATCAACTAATAATGAAGAAAATTAACACATTTGTTGCAATAGTAATGTATGCACTAACTACATTACTACAACATTTGAATCATCAGTTCTTCCTCATTTTCCTCAATTGTTCATATTTGGTTTATTATAATAATGATATTGTGGTCATTTTTAAAAAAATTCTGCTATTATGAGTATTATTATTTGTATAATGCACTTTCTGCCTTCCTGTCATTAGGAGTTAGACATGTAATGGCTATAGATTAGATTAGATCCTTCATTATCCTAAACTGCTGGGACATTTCCCTATAGCCAATACCTTTATATTTTCTACTCTTCACTTACTTGTCAGCAAAGGTCGGCATTGATGTACAGAGCCGACAGAAGGCCTTTATATTGGCATCATATTGAGAGGTGCAGCCAGTGACGCGTCCTAAAACCAGGAAGTAAGCTGCTGGTTCCCTCGACAAAAAGCAATGGGATTTCTCCACAGGGTTTTGGAAAATAGCTGGAAATAAGGTCTGTGGAAAACAAACCTGTTTGATAAATGCACGTTTTGTTCAGCCGGATAATCTCCACATGTCTACCCTACTTTTATAATTTTCTAATCATAAATCTAATCGATAGATTATAAAAAGGGTTTTAGGACGTGTCACTGCACCACTAGAAGCCAACTCCATCGATCAAGCTGGCTGAAACTTTCTCTCCCTCTTCTTCTCATGCTCCCTGTCACTCTCCTTTAACTCCTCCGGTGACTTTCTTTTATTTGAAGATTGTTTACCGCCGGCATTAAAAACATTTGGCGAATGGTTAGGTGGCGCTCCGCAGCAAACAGCTGTTTGCTTTTCACCCAACAACGACAACTGACTCACGAAACGCTATGTTGTAGCGTTAATAAACGAAACAATTTAACTAAATTGCTTGTCAAAATACCAATACCACAGGAAACATTTTTTTTTTAAACAATATTTTTAGTGGCCCAAGCGGGCAAGTGGAAAGTACGTTATGCTGGCCCGGGGTGTCTAAATAGTGCTTCCGGGCCAGCGGGCCATTTATAATGTCGAGCCCTGGCTTGGATCAAGTCTTTCAGCAAGACAAGTCACTGAGCCTGTCAGCCAGGATAACAATAAAAACACTGCTGATGTTATTCAGGGATCCACGCCAAAGGACAGTCAAACTTTTAGGGAAAATGTAAGAAACCAGGAGAGCACCCAAGCTTGCCTATTAATAGGTTGCAACTTTTTTAGTTTACACACTTGGTGGAAATACAAGTCAAACACTAACTTTGGCTTACATTTGTAAATGTACATGTCAGCACTGCCACCACTGTCTGTGTTCTCAGAGAGTATACCCAAGCAACCATCTACATCCGCAAAGTCATGGAGGACCAGAGGATAATAAAGGAGGGTGCTCCGGAGCTGACTGCCAGCAGCTCTGTGGCAGAGGAGGAGAGGGTGGATGGAGAGAGAGACTCAGACTTCAGCCAGTCTCAAGATGGTGCAAAGCGGCTAAAGTTGGATGACGGCAGCTCAGCATCAGCAGCTACAGCCCCTGTGACCAGAATGACCAGCCTAGGTGGAATCACAAGGAGCACCCGGCACAGGAAACTCAGAGGAGAGAAAGCACTGACTGTTTCCGCTTATCAGACACTTAAAGAGCTACACATACAGATTATGTAGGCCTATAGCTCTCAAACTGTGATCACCAGTTCAATACATTTGACAAATTCGACTTGGTTTCTACACTTATTTGAACATGTATGTATTTGTTTCCAAAAATTATTGAAATAAAAATGGGTAAAAAAATAATAATATACATATATAAATGTATATTCGAATATACATTTGCTTTCAAATTCCCATCCCTACTCCTGATGTCCCTGTTCTTGTCATTAAGACCCTGATATAGTGTGTGAAGAAAAACCCCTTACACTAGCTTCTTATCATAGGCAAGGCAAGTTTATTTATATAGCACCTTTCAACACAAGGCAATTCAAGGTGCTTTACAAAAATGAAAGACATTCAGACAAAGGCATTTAAAAACAGTAAAAGATAATAAAAGAAATATTAAAAGAAAAAATACATGAATAAAAAGTACATGAATAAAAAGTTACAGTGCAGTTTAAGATATGAATAGTTCACACAGAAGTTCCACTTTACTGATGAACACAACGTCTCAGTTTCAATTAAAAACAGCGACAAAAAGATAAGTCTTCAGCCTGGATTTAAAAGTAGTAAGAGTTGTAGCGGACCTGCAGGTTTCTGGGAGTTTGTTCCAGATATTTGGAGCATAGTAACTAAATGCTGCTTTTCCATGTTTAGTTCTGACTCTGGGGACAGAAAGCTGACCAGTCCCTGAAGACCTGAGAGATCTGGATGGTTCATAATTTAGCAGAAGATCAGAAATGTATGTTGGGCCTAAACCATTCAGTGCTTTATAAACCAGCAGCAGTATTTTTAAATCTATTCTTTGACACACAGGAAGCCAGTGTAAAGACTCCAGAACAGGAGTGATGTGATCCACTTTCTTAGTGTTAGTGAGGACTCGAGCAGCGGCATTCTGAATCAGCTGCAGCTTTCTAATATATTTTTTAGTGAGACCTGTGAAGACACCATTACAGTAGTCCAGTCTACTGAAGATAAAAGCATGGACAAGTTTTTCCAAATCCTGCTGTGACATTAGTCTTTTAATCCTAGATATATTCTTTAGGTGATAGTAGGCTGATTTACTAACTGTTTTAATGTGACTGTTGAAACTCAGGTCAGAGTCCATGACTACACCTAGATTTCTGGCTTTATCTGTTGGTTTGAACATTGCAGACTGAAGCTCAGCGCTAACTTTAATACGTTCTGCCTTGGCTCCAAAAACCATTACCTCAATTTTGTCTTTGTTTAATTGGAGAAAGTTCTGACACATCCAGTCATTGATTTGTTCAATGCACTTACTCAGTGTTTTAACTGGAGAATAGTCTCCTGGTGAAATGGTTATGTAAATGTGTGTGTCATCCGCATAGCTATGGTAACTTATTTTGTTGTTTTTCATTATCTGAGCCAGTGGTAGCATATAGATGTTAAAGAGAAGAGGCCCAATATGGAGCCTTGAGGAACCCCCCATGTCATATTTGTCAACTCAGATGTGTATGTACCAGTGTTAATTTCGTTAACGAAAACTATGACGAAAAATGTTCGTCAACGACCTTTTTTACATGACTAAAACGAGACGATGACGAGCTAAAAATAGATTCTTGATAACGAAAACTATGACGAAATGTAAATGTAGTTTTCGTTGACGAGACGAGACGAAGGTGTTAAGGGTGGACTATCGGACATTAAAAATGCAGGATATTATTTTCCTCCAATTGTCCGTCTTCTCTTTCAAAATGCATCCCTGTCATTGGTTGAATTATTTGGGATTCTGGGAATTTGCACACCTCACTCACCCCCGCCCACCCCAGCTTCACTGCAGCAGCACAGGTGGTGATGATATCCAAACAGTGAAGATGACGGATTCAGCGAAAGCTCTTTTAGTTTTTGGTCGCAAAAAAAGAATAGATATATGGACCAACTTTCTTTATAACTCGGTAGAAAATAAAACACACTGCACTGCAACTGCGGGAGAAGGAGAGACGCCATGTGGCTTCAAATTAGTTGGGAAGAATACGACTAACCTGAAGAGGCACTTGAAGGCGCACCATCCTGCTATTTATGCCACGGTAAGTTAGCTAACTGTAACGTTACATGATAAGTTGTAACTAACTCGTATGTGGTAACGCTAACTAAGCATATACATTTGCTAACGTTAAGTCTATGTTACTGGGCAGTCTGCATTTGCAAGTTGCCATTGCCAATGCAGACTGCTAGCTAGTCACTAGTTACTAGAGGCAAATGTACTAACTATCTATGTTAGCTTAGCCTTTCTTGCAAACACGTTTTCAGTTTCCGGTAGCAAATGAATGATTCTGGCAAGTTCCAGGCTAATGTTGGCTGGGCTTGCATTGCAATAACTATCTAGTCACTGCAATTATTGTGTTTTTTAAGAGTACACGGCAATTTATTTGGAAAATACTTTCTTATCTCTAAGGCCAGGTAGGCATATATAATAGGCTAGTTGTATTGTATTATCACATAATTAGAATCTTCAAAATCTAAACTTGATATTATTGATATACTATATTTTAATGATAATACTATTACCAAAGGCATATTTTAAAGGGATTAGCCTACATTTAATTAATTGGAATTCATCTGTAGGCGTTGTAGTTCTGTATAGGGAGTAATTATGCAATCTTATTTTTCCTCACCTAGATCCCAGAGACGAGTACTCCAAAACAGCAACCTGGTGCAAAGAATAAACAGTCAACTATCCCAGCAGCGTTCTCTTCCTCAGGACCAAAATATAAAGCAGACTCGCTGGAACAAGGCACCAAAGAAAAGGTCATTGCCCAGTGGATTGGACGCACCGGTCTACCTGCCCGTACAGTTGAGGATGAGGATTTCATCCTTATGATAGAGACCTTCGATAAGAGGAGAAGTGCTTTCCTCAAACTGAATAGAGATCAGTAGGCTAAAAAGTTGTTAATGCTACTACGGATGTCTGTACTTTGTCTGTTACTTTATATGAGAGTGCACTACAGAGGTGGTTCCCTCTGATTGTTTATAAGGCCAAGTTTATTCAAGGTTTATCTTATTCTATAGGTATGTACTGTATGCACTTTCAACATTTTTATTTTATTTGTAGGTACAGAAACGTATAATGTTAAGGTGAGGGATAGTTTTATACAACAATTTATACTTTATAATTTATACAAGTTACTGCTTTGCACTGCATCTTGTGAGGGATGACCCTCTGTTCTGACAAGTTACTGACACACCATTGATAAATGTAGAGGGTCTACAATGGACTACAGTTTGAGTCACTGAGCTAACTCAAGTCTGTAATTTTCGTGATCCAAAACTTCAGGTGTCATGTCATTGTTCATCATTTATTGCTCTGTTTTGGGCATACGTGTCTTCACTTTTATTGGAGGTTTCGGAAAATAAATATAAGGCTAAAAAAAATAATGTTTTGGCTCTTGACTTGGAGTAAAGAACATTCCACTATGTTACCAGTACCACTTGTATCTATGTGTATGCACTATCCTTACCTTAGAGGATCAGCAAGGACAACACAACAGTATTGCACCAATGTGAGAGGCTAGAGATATCAAACTAACTAAGTAAAGGGTTAAGAGAGTGAAATGTTGCTTTACAAATTTCAACACTTGATACGGTCACCTTGATTCCAATTTCAGATACCTGTATTTGCCTAACTGAATTGGTTTAAAGAGAGAAAACATTTTGACTTGAAGTTAACTAAAATGTAATTTTTCATCGACTAAAACTGGACTAAAACGTTTTGAGTTTTCGTCGACTAAAACTAGACTAAAACGTTTTGAGTTTTCGTCGACTAAAACTAGACTAAAACTATAAAGGATAGAAATGACTAAAATGTGACTAAAACTAATAACCATTTTCGTCTAAAGACTAAGACTAACTCAAAAATAGCTGCCAAAATTAACACTGGTATGTACCTATAGAAACAAAGTTTTTTCTGTCCTTTAAGTAGGATTCAAACCAATTTAGAACTGTTTTCGAAAGTCCCACCCAGTTTTCTAGTCGGTCTAGTAATATGTTGTGGTCAACAGTGTCAAACGCAGCACTGAGAGCTAATAATACTAACACTGAAGTTCTGCCACTGTCTGTGTTTAAGTGGATGTCATTGAAGACCTTTACAAGAGCAGTCTCAGTGCTGTGGTTTGGACAAAATCCAGACTGGAACACATCCAAACAGCTATTTAAATGCAAGAAATTACTCAACTATTGAAAGACTACTTTTTCAATGATTTTACCTAGAAATGGGAGGTTTGATATGGGCCTGTAATTGTTCATTACTGAAGCGTCTAGATTATGCTTTTTTAAGAGCGGTTTAATGACTGCAGTTTTCAGGGCCTGTGGAAAAACACCTGAGTGAAGAGACTTGTTTACTATATGAAGTAGATCGGAGAAAAACATGTTTGAAAAATCCTGTTGGAATAATATCAAGGCAGCAAGAGGAGGATTTCAGAAGTTGTATAATGTCCTCTAGGTTTTTATCATTAATCTGATGGAATTGTGTCATGATGTCTGAATTGATATTAAGTGGACACAGAGACAACACATTTGCTGCTCCTGATGCAGAGGCACTGACTGCTTGTCTGATTTTCTGAATTTTGTCAGTGAAGAAGGAGGCAAAATCATTGCACGCCCTGGTGGATAGAAATTCAGAGGCTACTGACACTGGGGGGTTAGTTAGTCTATTGACGGTAACGAACAAGGCACGTGCGTTGTTTTTGGCAATGATATCAGAGAAGAAAGACTGTCGGGCAAATTTCAATTCCAAATTATAAAGGCCAAGTCTCTCTTTATAGATTTCAAAGTGCACCTGGAGATTTGTTTTTCGCCACCTGCGTTCAGTTTTTCAACACTCTTTTTTCTCTGTTCTCACGGTCATGGCCTTTCTCCATGGAGATATTTTCTTGCCAGTTACTTCCTTTACCCTAGTTGGAGCAATGTCATCTATAACATTTTTAATTTTTGAATTAAAATGATCTACTAGCTCATTTACTGAGATGTTAGCAGGGGCAAGTGTGCAAGAAAAATTCAGAGTAAACATTTCACTAGTGTTTTCAGTTAAATATCGCTTTGTGGTTACCTCTTTTAGAACATTTTTGTGAACAGAAATAGAGCTCTCAAAGAAAACACAGGAATGGTCAGAGAGTGCAACATCAGTCACCACAACCTCAGAGATATTCAGACCCTTTGAGATAATTAAGTCCAGAGTGTGCCCCTTATTGTGCGTGGGCTCCGTCACATGCTGAGTCAGTCCATAGTTATCAAGAACACAAAACAGTTATTTTTCCCCTCTGTCCTGGGTGTTGTCAACATGGATGTTAAAATCACCAACAATGACTAGACGGTCAAAGTCAATACACACTATAGACAGCAGTTCAGTAAAGTCATCAAAAAAGTCATCATTGATTAAAAATGTTTTACCTGCCAAAGACCTGACATTTTATAAAACTAGTTTAAGTTTCAACTAGGGGTGTAACGGTACACGTACCCGTACCCGTATCGGTTCGGTACACGTGTGTACCGAAGTGTACCGAAGTTTACCGAACGAATATAACGTTAAACGTAAAAAATTGAGAACGTGAACAACTTCTTGGAAGTAATCTCAGGTGCTGCGTCGCAGCATTCAGAGTAATTTCCTCACATTGGGCTCATCGCGTCATAGAACGAGCAAGTCATTTCATTGGATGAGAGGGCATGCTATGAGAGCTGGTCAGAGGGATGCGTTCAAATGTAGTCAGTAATTTGAGGAACTGTCGAAATGGCGAACGCAGATAAAGTTGAGCTCGAAAATCCTCCAGAATCATTGAAGTCTCCGGTTTGGGAACATTTTGGTTTCGCAGTTACGTACAAGGATGACGGACAAAGACAAGTGGACCAAACCAAAGCTGTTTGTCGGCATTGTTCAACTAAAATTGGTTATGCGGCTGGCAATACATCAAACTTGCACACTCTTGAAAAGGCATCACCCGAACGTGAATATCACCGGTACCAAAAGAAAAAAGACTGAAGTGCAAACCCAACTCCCGCTAGCATGTAAGCCTCCACCACTCGCAAAAAGTTCAGACCGAGCCAAAGCTCTTACAAACGCCAAATATCCTTATGTTGCCATGTTAGCAAAGCGCTACCTGGCTGTATCTGCTACCTCTGTCCCTAGCGAGAGGGTTTTCTCCACAGCAGGAGACATTGCTAGTGCCAGCAGATCTGCCCTTTCGGCAAGCAATGTGGACAAGTTCATTTTTCTTTAAACAACATGAAAATACAATGACAAGCAAGTCATAATGTCAAGCTGGCTGCTTAGGTGCTAGTACAGTACAGTTCAAATACAGATAATTTCAGTTCATCGAAATGCTGCACCTTAATGTTCATTTGATTATATTTTGTATTTATTTGAGTGAATATTCACAGTTTAATAATAATTAAAAACCCAAAACTAATAGTTTATGTTTTGTGAGTACTTGTACAGTAAAGTTCAAATACAGATTATTTCAGTTCATCGAAATGCTACACCTTAATGTTTATTTTATTATATTTTGTATTTATTTGAGTGAATACATTATTCACAGTTTAATAATAATAAAAATATATATATGTTTTGTTTTGTGAAAAAAAATTCTGCTGTACCGAAAACGTACCGAACCGAACCGAACCGTGACCAAAAAACCGAGGTATGTACCGAACCGAAATGTTTGTGAACCGTTACACCCCTACTATCAACACAGATATCGGCAAAGCTACAGGCAGGCAGGGCCCCGGCATGTCCTGGAAAGAGTTGAGAGTGCCATACGCCCTTGAGCCTGGACCCAGCATATATCAGTCAGTGTTTGCGTTTTTTACACACATATCCTTATCAGGTTTCAGAGACAGCAGTCTTGAAGGGGGGGGGAGGACGTTTTGGTCCGGATGATTGTGGTAGGCATGATGACGGGGGTGTTGGTGCGCGTCCAGGGGGAGGAGGTGGTTGACGTAGGCACGGTGACGGAGACGGGGGAGGTGGTGCGCGTCTCTGCTTCAGTGATTTTGATGGGCGTGGTTGAGGAGCGGGGGTAAAGGACATGCTTAAATAGTTCAACTCTGGGCCACTCTGCTGAGATGCAAAGAGCAGTCTCTGTTTGAACCCCACAAGCCTGTACACAAACTGCTGAACAGTTTCCTTTTCCTGCTCTTCTAGCATTACTTAGCTCTTGAAAGAGTTCTGTGCTACTTTTGTCTCTCATGTGTGATCTTAGGAACCGTTTCAACTCAGCAATTGTGAAGTCATCTTTGTTTGATAACATGTCTCTAAATGTTCCTGGTTTTCTCATTTTCAACACTGAGCGAATGATTTCTAACTCTGCGAATTTCTCCTTTAAACCTTCGTCTATCTGCTTACATACACTGCCGAAACTCATGTCTGAACCAGAATCTGAGATTACACCACCATACATTTTAAACTCTCTGCGAGGCAGGAATGCTGCAACATCAGTTAGTCTTACCAAACCAGGTACCTGCTCTGTAACTGTTGGACCTCCACTACCCTCATGGTCACCACTGGCAAAGTCCAATACTGGTGAATGCCGGTCTTTGGTTCTCAGTTCTGTTATCTCATCATGTATGCTTAGCAGCTGGGAAAACCCATGGTCCTCCAAGTCCATCAGCTGATCACTCTTCAGGTAGCTGACAATGTATTCAAACAGTTCAGGTTCATTGCTGCCTGTGACTGCTGGAATGACGATCTCACACTTATCTCTCCGTGACACAGCAAGGTCGTAGAGCTGTTGTAAAGTTTTTTTTGGATCTCCTAGAGTAGCTCACTGCGTGGATCCGAAGACATCTTCACTGGATACCTGAAGACTCCCAACTCACAAGGTGGATGATTCTCTCTGGCATCAAGTCGAAGTGATTTAGGGATCAGCAACTCTCCCGCAGGCATAACTTTTATCCCGGACGAGTCCCCAAAATGTTACCGGTCTCAGGATTGGGATCTGAGACGGCTGAGAACAATGACAAGAAGTCACACACGTTAGCTTATGGAATGTTCTGGCTTTATTCGAAATCATAAAATATATTTATATCTCTCAAAATAACATAGTTCTTTATGTTTCTCAAGCACATATAGAATTAATTAAAACAATAAACTCTGAATTTAAATAAATCAACTTAAATACATGTGTAATATTCCCTTTTCTTTACACAATAAGTGAATTATCTGTATATTGTGCATATATACCTTACATGTTACTACACATACTCTGAGTGTGTCATTCACATGTTAACTATTACAAACTCATTCCTTATAAAGCTACACATATTAATAAGAACACAATAAGTGTTCTTCATAACTTATGAAACATTTACAATGAGCCTTAGCAAGGTGCTTAGTTAACCACAAGCATTTTACATGAACACAACACACTACTAGCATGGCTATGCCACTTCTGTAATGAATTAATGTGGTAATAAACTTCTCTATTAACATTGGATAACTCTTCTATTCATCTACCAACATTTCTCTGAAGCCCACATTAAATTACAACGAAAGGCATTATATCATTGCGTCACGACCGTGTATCGCTAACCAGCTACAATATGAAAGAATACCAAGCTAACGGCTAACTCGCGCTAGCATCGCGAGCTAAGCGGAGTTGGCAATTCTTATCATAAATACCTCAAATTGCATGTAATTGCTCATTAACCGTGTCGAGTTTTCCCAAACTGTTGACCCGTTAACATTTTATAACATTTACTGATTATTTATGCATTTCTAGACAGTTTACCCACCTGAGAACAATGACAAGAAGTCACACACGTTAGCGTATGGAATGTTCTGGCAATCCCTTGACTTCTTCGCTCTTATCCCAAACCAGAACGTCAGACCTCTAGCCAATGTAAGTGTAGAGCACCATCTACAGGTTAAACTGTATAACAGCACACAAACTAAATATCAGTAGATACTTGTAACGAAGCTTGGTGAACATGAAATTGTAAATAAATGTAAATAACAAGATTAAATAGTAGGGTGTCTGCTTTTATGTAACTTAAGCATTACATGCCTCATATTTTACAGTCCGGTACATCTGCAAAAACATTCCCTGATGGAGTCGCTCTTGCCGTTTAGGATAATTATTTGGAAATATTTATTTACATGTTTCTTAGTTCAACATAAATCGTATTCCTACTCTAGCCCAATTTTTTAGGATCAATATAATAAACCAAAAAAAAAAAATTCGTAGAAATGTGCATTAAAAAACGTACTACAGTACACTACAAGCATTGACATCTCTACATATAACAATGAACACAATAGTTTTGCTAAGCATGTTTAGTCCTTTCAGCAGTAACCAGAATCTCCTTTATACAGTTTCAAGCATGTTTATGGAGCTCACTGCTAATCTGTTGGCCACTCATCATCCCCATGGCATCAGCTCGGAGCTTTAATGCTCTTCAGTGCATTTATCAAGCACTAAAAACATCAGTGATTGTCCCTTGAAACATTTTCACAGCCATGATTGAGGGATTGCCTCCACGCGGCTCCAACATGGCGAAAGCTGAGCCTGCCGCTAGCAGCTAACAGGGCTAACAGCACAAACAGCCCAAACAATGGCAACAGTGCTGACAGCATGCATGATGTCCCTCCCAAGTGTCCTCTGAAAGTTAAAAGCCACCCACTGTGGTCCTATACTGAGTGTCATGTGCTGAAAAGCCACAAACTGTAATTTATATAGGGCTCCGGAAACTTTTCTCCAGAGAGCAGTCCTGGAGTCGTTGGACATCTCCCTGCTCGCTTTGGTTTAGCAACAGTGCGGTTCAGAGCTCTCCCAGGGAAGTCCAGACTTTTGATATTTTGCCAAAGAATATGTGCATGGGCACTACAAAGCAGAGGCAAGAGCCGGTTAAAGGGGTTTTTAAATAACCTTGGTTATGATGGACCGGGATAAATATTGTTTCTGATAAAATAACAGACAAGTTGTATCAGTTAAAAGAACGACAGATTAGCGAGTGAATGACTGCACATGTACATATTAGACAACAGAAGGATCTCCCCGGTCTGACTGTAATCGTCTGTCTGTCTCTGGTGTTTGTAGCCAACATGGCCCACACTGCAGAAACCACTTCCTGTCTGCCACAATGGACAGAAACACAGAGGAGATAAAGACAGACTCAAAATAACTTTGGGGTCTCTGTTACTTGCTCATTTATCTTTATGTTAGTAGTATATTGCAAACTGAAAAGTAACCTAAATACAGACAAAAACAAACCTATCTTTGCAATTGTCGACTGCCAGAGATGTAGTGATTTTTAACATTGCGGCCTGCACATTTAACCAAAACCATGTGCAGAGAATGAGGAGGAAGAGAGGAGGGATGCAGCAGCCAAAAGAAGGCTGAATTGTCATCTGTATGCTCTGTTTTCATGCCACCGGACACCAGAAGGGCTGACAAGGACAACCAACCCCAGCAGAGATGAGTCAGTGCTGTAGTGGAAACATTGGGATGTTGTCTTTCCTTTTAAACTCTATGTATTCAAGCAAGCCTTGCAGAACATGCAAAGTCTTCCCAAGTTTTATATCTCAAAACCACAAACATCTTCACTGCAGCTGCACTGAGCTTCGGGGGGTTACCTGCCTCGTTCATCTTACTATGGTAGTGTCAAAAGAATTGACGCATTACTCATTCTTTCCTGAACCAGATTTTCAAAGAGAGTACTGGGATTTGAGCCGGCGTTTGTCCAGCCACAAACCACATGGGCAGCATTTACTGTGTAAGAACAATGGTGTTAAGTTGATTCTCATAAAGTATATTAAAAGGTGCTACTTGTATCTTTTTTTTCTTAAAATTAAGACCATGTTTCCCATAAACCCTGTTGTTTCCTGTGGCATGTGTTTTGAAAAGTAAAAAGGAATAGAGGTTTTAGCAGCGATTGAAAACAGCAGAAACTGCTACAGTAGGTTTTAACTGTCATTTTGAATAATGGTAGTGGTGTGATTTGGTCCCAGTAACAGTTCCAGTTCCTATTTGATGCCAAGCAACCATTTCCCTTCAGGTGAGAGGAAACCAAGTGGTTTCACAGCAAAGCTCAAATTTAAAAAAGACCAAGGAAAACAATATAGGAGAGAAATCTGGATTCTCCTCAAAGTGATTAAGTTAATTAGGCTGGAGGTTAATTCTCCAAATTCTATTTTCATATACGTGCCTTTGAACAATCAACGTATTGCTATGTTTTTCTTCAAATGGGTCATCATGAGAATATATGTCGGCATTTTTATGATTCAATATGTGTACATAAATTCTCACATTTCTCAGCATTACCTGAGATAAGTCCATATCCTGATTAAAGGACAGCTGATATGCTTACATCAGTGGTTGCCGTGGCACGGGAATAAGGGAATAAATAAGGGAATAAAAACGCTGCTCAAGGTTAAACCAATGTCTCTTTGTCACTTTAGAATTGTTGCTGATAATCCATCATTACATTCATGGCCGCAGAGTAGGTATAAAGTGTTGCAGTCCGGGGCTCCGACTGTCTCACGTGCTGTTTACGCAAGCCTCTCTCTCCTTGACGTACGTGTTTAGCGGGGTTTACTAACTCCCCCTCGATTCTATTGGCTCTAAAGTTTCAAAAAAGGTGTCAATCACCCAAAAAAATGTGCGATTAATTTGCGATTAATCGCGATTAACTATGGACAATCATGCGATTAATCGCGATTACATATTTTAATCGACTGACAGCCCTAATATATATATATATACTATAGCGTGTGTGTGATATATATATATATATATGTGTATACTGTTATTTCACAGTCTCATAATACACACACGCACAAAGAAGGATTCACACTTGTATGTCATGATCCGCAAAAGGATTCAAACTTGTATTTCCGGATCCACACTTGTGTTTTTCAATGCACACACAAATGTGTTCCGTTTCATATACATGTAAATAAAATCCTGTTCTGATTGGCAATAGATAAAAAAAATTACAAGTATGAATCGGCTGACCGTCAGGGGAGTCTCAAAAAACCCACACACGAATGCACAGCGATCCGTGCACAGAAAGCGGTTTGTGTTTGCAGGTGCATAGGTTTTAAACGGAAAACAAATATGTGAGGATCAAAAATACATATGTAAAACTTTTTTCTGTATTTGGATTTTATTTACATGTATATGAAACGGAACCCATTTGTGTGTGCATTGAAACATACAAGTTTGAATCCTTTTGCGGATCATGAAATACAAGTGTGAATCCTTCTGTGTGCATGTGTGTATTATGAGACTGTTCTAAGCCCATATGCTTGTGACTGTATTCCTGATCAATCGACAGCGAAGATCTTTGGAAAGGACATAGTCTCCTTCTTCTCCAGCACGCTGCTTTTCAGAAAAGGTGCTTCGTGATTGCTCCAATTATGTGTCTGTGTATAAGACATACAGTGGACTAGGAAGCTGTACGTTTCTGCTGGCACCATGTTGCGGTTGTGGGCTTTGAGAGGGGAAGGAGGGTGGAGAAAAGACAGGGGATGGAGAGGGGTTAGGGCAGGAGGAGGAAGAGGAGGGAAACAAGGAAGGTTGGGGGGTGGAAATAGGGCTGAAATCACAAGTCCCATGAGAGGTATTCGGTCTACACAGGTCTCTCTCCTGGCCCTGTATAAAAGATGCATATATATATATATATATAAATAATGGTACATTTACAATGAAAAGAACACTACACTGTGACAAAATAAATAATCAACACAACCAAAAAACTCCACTTCTTCAAATAACTGCATGATGACTAGGGAAGGCTTACTTGGTAACAGGTTTAAAGTTCCTCAAATGTTAGAATCTGGAATTACCTCATTATCATCATGAGTCAGTCTCCAAATGGTTCTTCTTCTGAATAAGTGCTCAGGCTCAGGAAGGAGATCACGCAAGTCCTCCTAAGATAGGCTGGGCAGCATGTCTCTGCTTATATTAGCAGCTGAAAACAGATTTAACCACACAGGTACATAAGGTAAAAAGCAACTAATAACATATTTATCTAAATACATAAAATGAAAGAGTAATGTACATTTCTGGCTGGCTTCACAAGATTTTATTTAACATTAAAACATGTATTGTACTTACTTATAATTGACATTTAAAAAATTGCTGTTACAATAGCCCGCACTATCGTACAACAATGCATTGTGAAATGCTGTCTACAACAAAAAAGGGCGCCAAAGATGGCTATGCTAAATACTTTACTGTCAGTTGTGGAAGGCTCATTTGCTTCTTGACATTATTTCTGGCAATAATACAGTATAAATTAAAATGTTAACCACGATTTGTCATTTGTGCAGTTATTAACAGCTTATAGTAGATGTTAGCTAAGTTAACACTTGATATGTAGCCAGCTAGCTAGCTTACTGTGCATGCTAACTTGTTGTCCAACCGATTCAAATAATGTAAAGCTTGCTGGAGAGGTGCAGCATAAAATACACAATTACATTACCTTTTAATGCTGCAGTTGCTATAGCATCCATGCCCGGATATGTGATATCTCTTCCATTTTCATCCATGGCGTAGTTAAATGTGAAATCACGGAGGTTCAGTCTTCTGCCTGAAGGAAAGCTAGCCAGCAACCCTGAAGCTTGGTGCAGTGGTGCACGGTGAACATGACCTAACACACGCCCTTAAAGGACCCTTTTCGCGGTTCCCATTGGAAGGTACCATTTCTTAAAAAAAAGAGGGGTGACAGAGATATTGTATATGTTGCAAATATTAGGAATATTAATAACTGATGCGGTCATAGGTAACATTTCAAACATCTGTTTCTAGATGCACATCATTCCACAAGTTATTCCCAGGTATTTTTATGACGTGTATATATAGGAACTAGGGCTGTCAAGTTAACGCGTTAATAACGCGTTAATAACGCATTAATAACGCGTTAATAACGCGTTAACGCAAAAAAAATTAACGCCACTAATTATTTTAACGCGATTAACGCATGTGTATTTTTTTTCCTCTGCCGCCCCGTAGTTTCAGAGCGCATCGAGTTTATAATACCATCTACAAGCTGATGCTGACAGCCCCGCTCCTGCCGCCCGCTTGTGGCAGACCACACTTCCACGCTCACCTGCAGGCACCGACTGGCCATCGGGAGGACCGGGAGGGTGTGTGTATGTGTGGCCCGAGCGAGCGAGAGAGAGACCTTACGTGCATTGTTGTTGTTAGCATCTGGTGCTAGCTAGCTGCGCTAACGGATATAAGGAGCTGTTTAAATGAAAACAGAGGAGCGACATTTTGCCACAACTGCGCCGAGCACTTGACTTTATGCAGGATGCCAGACAGTGGTGTAATATCTTGGATATTAACAGACAACGGAACAGTTGGTTATTTAACAGGACTCTTTATTGCTGCCTCCGGTGGTTCTCTCGCCACCCCCCCACTTACTGTAACTGTCGTAAACATGCCGTAACGTATATGACAACTCCCCTTGTAGTCAGTTAACAATACTATGACATCTCCCTTTTTCCCTTTTAACAATATCAACACATATCAATAACTTAGATATCTTTTCTCTAACAATTCAACACATATCAATAACTTAGATATCTTTTTTAACAATATCAACACATCAATAACTATGACATCTCTCCCTTTTTTTCTCTTTTTTTTTTTTTACAATAACAACACCCTTTTTTGTTTGTTATTGGACTGTCCCCTCACAGGTCAAGTCTCTGGACAGGTTTAACAGGTCTACCAGACCTGGTTTGGATCAGTCCATCAGTGTTCCTTGTTGGACCAGGCGAGCCATGTTCTGGGCTCATCTGAATGTCTAGTGTGTTATTCCTGGGATTTGTGTCGTCGTTCGCTGGAGGCCCCGCTACGGGCACCGCTTGGAGATGTCGACGGTTACGTCTGTACAGAGCACCCTGCTCCATCTCGATGAGATAAGACCTCTGTGTAACACTCTCACCTGCCACTACTGCAGGTGTGGACCAGGTCTTTTAATTGTCCAGTCTGGTGAGAACATGGTCTCCTCGCTGCAGTGGTGTGAGCTCTCTCACGCCATGGCGCTTGTTATAGTAGAAGGCCTGTTTGCTCTTCTCCGCAGCATCTCGAGCTCTGATGTGATGTCTGCTCGGCCACTTTGGTTGCAGGTTCTTGGCCAGAGTGGGCAGCGTCGTCCTGATTTTCCTGCCCATTAGGAGCTCTGCCGGACTGACACCCGTACTGCTGTGTGGAGAAGAACGGTTTACAATAACGCGTTACTGTAACGCGTTACTGTAACGCCGTTATTTTTGGCAGTAACTAGTACTCTAACGCATTACTTTTTAAATTCAGTAACTCAGTTACCGTTACTACATGGTGCGTTACTCCGTTACTGCGTTAGTTTTTTTATATAGTCAACAGCCAGGTGAACAGAGATGAGTACTGTACTTAAGTACAGTACTTGAGTAAATGTACTTAGATACTTCCTGTGTCACATGCGGAGACGGGCTGTGGGCGTGTTTGTGTTGTTTACTAACAAGACTGTCATGGCGGCGGAGCTCAAGTCTAGTTTCTCCACCTGGAGATATTCTCACTATTTCACTTTTGTCGAGCACAAAGAAAAGAACGTTTTAGTTAAATGTAAGTTGTGTCCTGGCGGGTCAAAGAGCCTATCTACTGCCCAAACCAGTCGTTCAAATCTCTTCAAACATCTGCAAAAACAACATGCTCGGACGAAGCTAGTAGCTAAGACCACAGAGACTCAGCCGACGCCACTCCACCTCCACCTGCACCTAAGCAACAGCGGCTGGATTTTAACCAAGGGACTGCTAGCCAGGGGAAAGTCGATAAAGCCATTGCACGGTATGTTGTAGAACACATGCAGGCTATTGCTACAGTGGAGTCACCCGCTTTCAGGGAGCTAGTTAGCATGATAGCATGTCCGGGTGGCACACGGCATATGGGACGGAAAACTTTTTCCAACTACTTGGAGAAAGAATATACAAAAATGTAAAGCCAGCTAATATCGATGCTATCTAGATTGCATATAATGCATGTCAAGTTGATCAACAGATTGTATTATTCTCCAATGCAATAACAGTACTGAAATGAAGGCTATAAGGGCATTAATATAATGGGAGCCCTTTTTTTAAAGTAACTAAAACGTTACTTTTCACAGTAACGCATTACTTTTTGGTGTAAGTAATCAGTAAAGTAACTGAGTTACTTTTGAAATGAAGTAACTAGTAATGGTAACTAGTTACTGGTTTTCAGTAACTAGCACAACACTGGCTATGACTAGGTAACTCTCTCTCTCATGTTCACATAAATCTATGCCAATTCTCTTCCACGGCCTGTCTGGGAGAGGTGTTGACAGGAGAGGCTCTCTGTTCTGTGCTCTCCTCTGCTCACGACAGTACATGCAGTTCTCGACTTTGTGTGTGATCTGTGTGGCTATGCCAGGCCACCACACCGAAGTGTTGGCCCTGTCTCTGCACTTGTTAAGACCTTGATAGCCCTCATGTATGCGTTCTAGTATCTCTGACCTCAATCTCCCTGGTATCACTATTCTACTCCCTCTGGTCACTACCCCATCATACATAGACAGTTCGTTCCTAACGGGAAAGTACTCCCTAACACAGGTGTTTATGTGTGCTAGGTGTTCAGGCCACCCCTCTTGTATGTACCTGATCACTTCTTGGAGCTGCTCGTCCGCTGCCGTCTCCGCGCGGATGCTGTCTATCTTTTTCGGCGATGCTGGAATGCTGCTCATCACAGCTGCTACGTAACACTCCAGGTCTGTGTCTCTACTGAGCTCCTTATCTTCCTGTGGGCTCCTGGACAGTGTGTCTGCCACCACCAGGGTTTTCCGCGGCGCAGTGGAGTCGCTGGCAGCGGAGTGGCACATTGTCGAGATCCCTGGAGTTCATCAGTGGGATGAGGGGTTTGTGATCCGTAATCAGTTTGAATGCTGGTAGGCCGTAGAGATACATCTGAAACCTCTCACACGCCCACACGCTCGCCAGGCACTCCTTCTCTATCTGAGCGTACCTGGTTTCAGCGTCGCTCAGTCGCCTTGAGCAGTATGCTACCGGTCTCCAGTCCTCGCCATGGAGCTGCAGCAGGACACCGCCTATCCCATAACTGCTTGCGTCTGCTGAGACCACTGTGCTCCTGTTAACATCATAGTACACCAGGGTAGGTGACGTTGTGAGGAGCTCTTTAACTCGCTCAAAGGCTGCTTGTTGCGCCGGACCCCACATCCACACTGAGTCTGCTTTTAACAGTGCATATAGTGGCTGGCCCACTGTGGAGAGGTCTGGAATATATTTCCCCAGGTAGTTGATCATGCCGAGTGCTCTCTTTAGTTCCTGCACGTTTTCTGGTGGTTCAAGTTTGCTGACTGCAGACACTTTGGCCGGGTCGGGTCGTACACCATCTTTGTTGATCACCTGACCCAGGAAGTGCAGCTCCTCCTTTCTCAGCACACACTTCTCATTGTTCAGCTTCAGGCCTGCAGACTCCAGCCAGTCCAGAACCTTCTGCAGCCGCTCATCATGTTCGCTGGTGTTGCTGCCATGAATGATGATGTCGTCCATGTAGACGGCAACGCCATCCAGCCCTTCCAGCGTCTCTACCATCTTCCTCTGAAATATCTCAGGTGCGCTGCTTATCCCAAAGGGAAGACGATTAAAACAGTACCTTCCGTACAGCGTGATGAAGGTGGTCAACCTCTGGCTGTCTTTGTCCAGTGGGATCTGCCAGAACCCTGACGCTGCGTCAAGTGATGAGAAGACGGTGGAGCCGCTGAGCTGAGCTATCATCCCCTCTGATGTCGGCAAGATGAATCTATCCCTTTTGACAGCCTTATTAAGCTTCTTTAAGTCCACACAGATGCGTGTTTTTCCAGACTTTTTCTGGACTGGCACCATGGGTGCGCACCACTCTGTTGGGTCAGTCACGGCTTCAATTATGTCGTTGGCTTCCATCCTCTCCAACTCCTCTTTCACTGCACCCAGGAGCGGTATGGGGACCCGGCGTGCTGTGCATACTGCATAGGGCTGGTTATTGTCCTTTTGAGCTATCTTCACAGGCTGTGTTTTCAGTAAGCCAAACTCCTGTTCACTGGTGTTGACCTCGCCCACTCGCTTTACTAACCCCATAGCTACAGCTACTGGCCTGCTGAGTAGGTTATTCACACTCTGCCCTCTAATGACATAGAGCCTGCATGTGTATGTTTTTCCCTTGTAGCTGGTCTGAGTTATAAACTGCCCTAAACAGTTCAATCCACCCCCGGGACCACTCAGCACCTTCTTTGGCCTCTGTAGAACCCTTTTTGGCTCCAGTGTTTTGTACACAGTTTCGCTTATGATACTACAATCGGCTCCAGTATCTATTTTAAATTCTACAGGTGAGCTGCCAATCTCTAATGTGACTGTCCATTCATTATCATTGTGAGGCATGCTATTAACTGAGCCCAGATAATAATACTGTCCATCTTCTGATCCCTCACCCTCAGTCACTTCTCTCACCTGCTTGCTCTTGCACACCCTTTCCCAGTGTCCACTTTTACCACAATTATTGCAAGTAGACCTCCTTGCTGGGCAGTCATCCTGCTGGCTGTGTGGCATTTTGCCGCACCACCAGCACTTCCTGTGGTCATTCTCACTCTCTCTCTCCTGGCGCCTCTCTCTCTGTGGATGCTGCGACTTCTGTGTTGCACCTCTGCTATGCCGTTGTGCTACTTCCTGCACTATGACAAGTGGGACATTGTACGAAAAGTCAGAACAGATAGTGCGCCACCTGATTGCAGCGTCCAGGCAGCTCCCGTTCGAGCATATGCCTTGAGTTGCACATAGCTCCAATGATCCATCACACGCGCACACACACACACACACACACAATTTGTATTGTATTATTGTATGAGAGAGGTTCCAGGTTGAATTGAGGCGAATATTTGTAATGTTCAAATGATAATAAACATTAGCATAAAGCATATTTGTCCACTCATATGTTGATAAGAGTATTAAAAACTTGAAAAATATTCCTCTAAGGTACATTTAGAACAGATAAAAAATGTGCGATTAATTTGCGATTAACTATGGACAATCATGCGATTAATCGCGATCAGAGCCATATAATAGAAGAGTTACGACAACGGAAGTCCAAAAACGGTTATCGTCACGTGGTTCATGTAGACGAGGATCGTTCCCCGGAAGTTCATGGCGGGCAATGTAAATGCATTGATAACAGGAGATAGAACTACGATTTTTGGTAATTATTAGTGAATAAAGGTTTTGATTTGCAATATTTATACAACAAATCGATATGTGTATGTATTTACATCAATATGTTTTGAAAAAATAAAATAGAATTTGCTAATATTAAGTGATAATATTAGGATTAGTGTGAACAACTAGTTTACATGTTAGGCTCACAGTGCCTTGGTTAAAGAGCCTGTTGCCATTTATTTTAGCTTTGAATTCTTTAAAACCAATATTATCTTCTTAAACTTGTATGGTAGTCAGGAGCATCACGTTCTAATGTTTATTGATATATTTAGAGGGAGGGGATCTAAAGTAATGCTTTAAAATTCAGATTAGATTAATCTCTACCATTTTCTTAAATTCATGGTAGTTTCAGTAATCCCCTGGTAATTGAGGACACAAGTAATCTAAATGACTAATGTCATCTTTTTGGCTTTCAGAAAGGACAGGTGACTATCAAAGGACTAGCAGCAGCAGCAGCAGCAGCAGCAGCAGCAGGATGATGTTAAATGTGTTGTTTTAGGAACATCCATTGCAAATACATGGAATTCAATAAACATTGAATAGCATATCATGCAGTTTGTCTGTGCCTTTTCCTCCGTGTTGTCCTGGTTTGCTGTGCTGCCTCCTAGTCGCCACCATGGTTTGCTGTGCTGCCAAAATATGTGATGTAATTATATACAAACACTGCATTTGCACTTTTTCACAAAACGAAAACCACACCATTGGGAAAGCTTAATGTTTTGTTTAATACAAAAAAACAGGGAAAGGCTTGAAAAACACTGAGAGTTGAGACTCAGGGTGCAGGGTGAGGGTCTCAGTACAGGTATTCAGGCTCCATTGAATCCCCCTCAGGTTCTTGTGCTGAAAGAGGGAGTAACAGACAGGAGAAAGGGTTATACACACCTATTGGATGGGAAATTGCCTTGGGGAGATAAGTTGTGGTCTTTGTTCCCAACTGAAGTTATGGAACTTTATTATTTGTGAGTTTAACAAAGTATGACAAATGGCATCAGTAACAGATGTGATATGAATTTCTATAAAGTTGTCTCACATTCTTAGTCATATTTTATATACAGTATGTAATGAGTATAACATGTCCAGTAAGTATAAAGTGTTTCCTAACTGTGTATTCAACCACTATGGAATATGTATGTGGGAAGACAAGATTCAGACAGTTGTTCTGTGTGTGAAGTAACCTCAAGTCACTCCGCAGGCACATTTTGATGCAGACCAGTTTGTCAAGACAAAAAAGGGCAAAACTAGGCTGAGAGCAGAGGCTATACCCACCATCTTCGTGCATCGCCCTGTGGTCAAAAAGAGAGGGGCTCCTGCACCACGATTCACCCCGGGACCTGTATCTACAAAGCCCATAGCTCATGATCACAGCTATAGTGTGAAAGGTGACACAGGTCTAATAAGTATGAACTCTTAGTAACAAAAGTAATATTTGTTATTTTTAAGTGGTATAATATTTAAAATGTTCGAAAATGTACAGTGCCATGTCTTCTACTTACATTAGTCTCAAAGATTGAGGGAAGAAGGGATGAGGAGACTGAGAGAAAGGAAAGTGAGGGTGAAGAAAGAGAGGACATGGCTAGTGAGGAGAGACAGGGAGGGCGGACACCACCCACTCAGCCAGCAGCCAGTCAGCATACGAGGGAACCAGCAGCCAGTCAGCATACGAGGGAACCAGCAGCCAGTCAGCATACGAGGGAACCAGCAGCCAGTCAGCATACGAGGGAACCAGCAGCCAGTCAGCATACGAGGGAACCAGCAGCCAGTCAAACGGATCTATTACAACAATTAAAGAGAAAATTAAAGAGACAAGAAGGAATCACCAAAAAAGCAAAGGCTGCACTAAGAAAAATCAGCAAGGAAAACGCAGCTCTCAAGACAACAATGAAAATTAGGTACAAGAAATATAATAAAAAGTTTTCAAAATACCAACTGAAGGTATTAGGCAGACTCACCACAAAGGGGATGAAATGGATGCAATGAGACAATTAAGAAGGCTTTAAAATTCGCTTTGCAAGCGGACCAACGGATTACAAAACTCTGCAGGAATTGAAGATTCCCCTTCCAGGAATAAGGACACTGCAAAGAAGGATGCAATGTGTTAAGTTTGAGCCTGGTGTGTTGACAGAAGTCTTTGATTTCCTAAAATTGAAGGCAGATAGATTGACAGACCTTGAAAGGGAGTGTGTGTTGACCTTGGATGAAATGGCAATCACACCAAGTGTGGAGATAGACATGATTACAGGCAAACTGTACGGTGATGTGACTTTACCAGGTCACACAGGGGTGGCAACACATGCTTGTGTGTTTATGTTGGTTGGAAACACAACACGGTGGAAGCAAGTAGTGGCATATCATTACAATGGCAATTCCACCAATGGAGCAGAGTACAGACCAATCATTATTGATATAATACAGAGGGCAGCATCCATACAGTAGGGCTACATGTGCTTGATGTCACCACCGACATGGGTAGCCCTAACCGAGCCATGTGGAAATCCTTTGGGTTGGACCAAAATAAAACATCGGTGCCACATCCAGCAAAACCAGACAGGCAGCTCTATTTCATGCCCGATGTCCCACATCTGGTAAAAAATGTTGCCCTTGTCCGTGGGGCAGGTCTTCATAATTCCTGAGGATGTTGTTAACAGAGAGAACCTCCCCTCTAACGAGGTTTCTGTGGTCCCCATTAAGGACTTATTGACCTTTCAGGAAGGGATGGCCTTAAAAATAGCTCCCCATCTTTCAGCTGCAGCCATCGAGCCAAGTCACTTTGATAAGATGAAGGTTGTTCTTGCTCTAAATGTGTTCAGTAAGGCTACAAGTGCTGGGCTGAAATACATGGTGCAGCAAGAAAACCGCCCTCTGTCATACCTGACGACAGCGTGGTTCCTGGAGCAGGTTGATCGTTGGTTTGATCTGATGTCATCTCGCCATCCAATTACAGCCCTGAGCAGGCTCAAGATGGAGGAGTACCAAAAGGCCATCACCTTCCTCCAGAACATCGTCCATCTGTTTCGTGGGATAAAGATAGGTCAAAAGGGAGGTTGGAAGCCTGTTCAAACAGGGGTGATAATGGCAACAACATCAATTTTGGCCATACAAGAGGAGATGCTTACACAAGGACACAGGTTTGTGTTAACGTCAAGGTTCACACAAGACTGCCTTGAAATTACATTCAGCTGTGTGAGGTCTAAAAATCCTGTCCCAACTCCAGTGGAATTCCATCATGCACTGAGAATCATATCTGTGGGTCAGTTCCTCACCACCATCAGCTCTGGGAGCTACCAGGAAGACCATAGTAGCTTTTTGGCAGACTTCCTGGACACAGGGGAGCCAAAAATCACTCCATCAGTCAGAGTGGAACAGCTGATGGCGGTGAACAGAGCAGCAGCACCTGACCTCACAAAAACTGAGAAATGTATTCTCTTCCATCTTGCAGGCTACATCGTCCACAAAATCATCAAGTTTGCCAGCATCTGTGAAAAATGCAAAATTGCAACAGAGCACCATGATGATAGTCATTCTGGTGACAACAGCTTGTTAGTGGACTTGAAAGACTTCAAGGCAGGTGCTCTTTGTCGTCCCTCCCAAGAATCCTTTGACTTCATTCACCAAATTGAGGAACTATTTAGGACCAAGACTGGTTCCTCCCTCATGCAGCTCCCCAACGCAGTGGGTGTCTTGGAGAAAGAAGCTCAGGCCCTCTCCAGCAGGCTTCCGTCATGCTGTGGAGTACAACAAAAACTCGTAAAAAGATTCATACGGCTGAGGCTGAGAATTGAGGCCAAACAAATCAGAAATGACAGAAAAAAATAATATTTAAAAGATGGCCATTTTGGAAGCAAGAGCCAATCCAAAAAGGTGAAAAGGAACAACAGCAGCCAAGCTACCGCATCAAGCTGCAATCATTTCCATTAGCCGTTGCAATGTAAATATTTGGACTAAACATTGCTCTTCCACCTGCCAGCACCCAGCTAACTTCACTGCCCCTCCACCCGTAACATCACTGCCCCTCCACCTGCCAACATCACTGCCCCTCCACCTGCCAGCACCCAGCCAGAGGAGCGCAAACAACAAAAACAAGCAAGGTGTCCCGTCATGTACCTGGAAGTTTGGGTTGGCAAAATGGAGTAAGAGAGGGACTTGAAAAACCTTGGTGGCTCTCTACTCATGTTGTTACAGTTGTCTTGGTTACAGCTCTCAAGTTTTTTTTGTTGCCATTTCCACATCTTTAGAAAATATGAAATAAAAAATTGAAGTGAAATCAACCTCTTCTCTGGAGAACAAACTTTGATTTCTCTGTCTTGTGAGTTTGCAGTCTTGCAGTTTTGCTCCTCCACCTGTAACATCACTGCCCCTCCACCTGCCATACAGTAGGTTACTAACAAGATTACTTATATAAAACAGTGATATAATACATGTTTAGTATGCTTACTTATATAAAACAGTAGTATTAAACTTACCTTGTGTTTTCACTCTCACTTAAGTCCCTCTCCCTTTGCCATCAATCCAAAATCAGCTGAGTTGCAACATTATACAGACGGGTAATAATCAACATAATCGCAAGGACACAATATGTCACGGCCGAGTGAAGGAAGCAGGACCCAAATGCAGATGGACCACTCTGAGACGTCTGTAGTCAGCAGGCTGGAAATCACACCTCCAGAGGAAGTCCAACATCCAGTCAGGTAAGAATTCCACCAAGTCGGGCTTCTCCATCGCCAACCGGTGCGCCTCTACCAGAGCGGCCTCCTTCAGCCGAACACTGGACGCTTCCTTCCACCAATCGTAGCAACATGCCAAAGGAAAAGAAAAATGTTGCAGCTCCACCTCAAAAGGATCGTCTGCTGGGTCCATTTCTGGTTGGGTCGTTCTGTCACGGTCGAGTGAAGGAAGCAGGACCCAAATGCAGATAACTCTGAGAAAACCTTTATTTCAAGGATAATGAAACATGGATGCCAACACGGAACACTCACCGGTGAACTCAGTCACCAACAAACAACGACCCAACACTGAACATAGAAAGAGCTAAGACTAAATATAGGGAGGGGTAATCACGACAACGAGAAACAGCCGGGCAGGGGAGGAGAAACACAAGGACAACAGGTGAACACAATCGGGTAATCAGGGAGGGAAACAGCAGAAAGCAGGAAACGGGGGTGAACACTTTACACAATAAAATAGGAAACCCAAAGACAAGAAAAACACCAACACAGACAAAACTACAAACGTGACATAACCTGAGAATCGTGACAGAACCCCCCCCCCCTCAAGGTACGGATTCCAGACGTCCCTAAAAAAAACAAAAAACCACAAAAGTACAAAACCTCAAGCAGGGTGGGTGGAGGGGTTCTGGAGGAGGGACACACAACTAAGGCCACCAGGGTGGGTGGAGGGGTTCTGGAGGACGGGTCTTGGGCTGACAGCCCAGGAACACAGAGGAGGACCCGGAAGGGGTCTCGGGCAGACGGCCTGGGGGGCAAGGTAGAGTCCAAAAAGGGGGATTCGGGCGGACGGCCCGGGGGCAAGGCAGAGGACCAGGAAGGGGTCTCGGGCGGACGGCCCGGGGGGCAAGGTAGAGTCCAAAAAGGGGGATTCGGGCGGACGGCCCGGGGGCAAGGCAGAGGACCAGGAAGGGGTCTCGGGCGGACGGCCCGGGGTCAAGACAGAGTCCAAGGTGGGGACCATGGAGGGCCGAAGGCAGCGGCAGGAAGAGTCAGGGGGCCGGGCCCGAGGGCGAAGGCAACGGCAGGAAGAGTCAGGGGGCCGGGCCCGAGGGCGAGGACCGCGGCTCTCAGGGGGCCGGGCTCGAGGGCGAAGACCGCGGCTCTCAGGGGGCCGGGCTCGAGGGCGAAGACCGCGGCTCTCAGGGGGCCGGGCTCGAGGGTGAAGACCGCGGCTCTCAGGGGGCCGGGCTCGAGGGCGAAGACCGGACAGCTCCGGAGGCCGGGCAGGAGCCGGTGTCGACCGGACAGGATCCGGAGGCCGGGCAGGAAAGCGCTGATGGGACAGCTCCGGAGACCGGGCAGGACCCGGTGTCGGCCGGACAGAAACCGGAGCCGGTCGGACAGGCTTCGGCAGGATCCCCCACGGAAGAGGACCAGGAGTTGGCAGGAACCCCGGCAAGACAGGTGATGGACATGGGGCTGGCAGGGCCCCCGGTAGAACCTCCAACGGCACGGGATATAGGGTTGGCAGGACCCCCGGCAGTAGAGTAGTCTGTGGGACCTCCAACGGGACAGGACATAGGGTTGGCAGGACCCCCGGCAGGAGAGTATTCTGCGGGACCTCCAACGGCACAGGACACAGGGTTGGCAGGACCCCCGGCAGGGGAGTAGATGGCGGGACCTCCAACGAGACAGGAGAAAGGGTTGGCAGGACCCCCGACAGGAGAGTATTCTGCGGGACCTCCAATGGCACAGGACATAGGGTTGGCAGGACCCCCGGCAGGGAGTAGACGGCGGGACCTCCAACGAGACAGGAGAAAGGGTTGGCAGGACCCCCGGCAGGAGAGTATTCTGCGGGACCTCCAACGGCACAGGACACAGGGTTGGCAGGACCCCCGGCAGGAGGGCAGACGGCGGGACCTCCAACGAGACAGGAGAAAGGGTTGGCAGGACCCCCGGCAGGGGAGCAGACGGCGGGAACTCCAACGAGACCGGACCTAGGGTTGGCAGGACCCCCGGCAGGGAGTGGACGGCGGGACCTCCAACGAGAAAGGAGAAAGGGTTGGCAGGACCCCCGGCAGGAGAGTATTCTGCGGGACCTCCAACGGTACAGGACACAGGGTTGGCAGGCCCCCCAGCGGAACCTCCAACAACACTTGCGTAGGGGCTTGAATTGGGACTGGAGAGGGAACTCGAGCGGAGACTTGAGAGGGAACTCCAGAGGGGACTAGAGGAGAGACTAGAGGAGGGGCTAGAAGAGGGACTAGAGAAGGGAACACGAGAGGGAACTTGAGAGGGGACTTGAGGAGGGACTAGAGGAGGGACTAGAGGAGGGACTAAAGGAGGGACTAGAGGAGGGAACTCGTGAGGGGACTCGAGAGGGGACTTGAGATGGAAACAGAGATGGGACTCGAGAAGGGACTACAGAGGGGACTAGAGGAGAGACTAGAGGAGGGACTAGAGGAGTAACTAGAGAGGGGACTCGAGAGGGAAACTAGAGAGGGGACTCGAGGAGGAACTAGAGGAGGGACTAAAGGAGGGAACTCGAGATGGGACTGTGGCAGCTGGGGCCAGATCTGGGTCTGGAACCAAGGCAGCTGGGGTCGGGACCATGGCTGCTGGGGCTAGAACTGGGGCTGAAACCATGGCTGCGGGGACCAGAATTGAAGCCAGAATCATGGCTGCTGAAGCCAGAATCCTGGCTGTAAGATCCAGCTCTGAAGCCGGAAACATGGCTGTACAGTATAATCCAGTCTTGAAGCCGGAAACATGGCTGTATAGGGCGCTCTTGGAGCCGGGACCATGGCCGCTGGGGCCGGCCCTGGAGCCGGAAACATGGCTGTATGATCCAGTTCTGGAGCCTGGATCATGACTGTGTGGGGCGGTCTTGGAGCCGGAAACATGGCTTTGGGGGCCTGTACTGGGGCTGGAACCATGGCTGCTGGGGCCTGTACTGGGACTGGAACCATGGCTGCTGGGGCCTGTACTGAGACTGGAACCATGGCTGCTGGGGCCCGGGCTCCTAGTCTGGCCTTGCGACGACTCCTCTTAGCAGCCGCCTGAATACTCCGTGGGCCTCCATAAGCCTGACGAGTTCCAGCATATGACTCCTGAACAGGAGCAGGAACTGGGACAGAAGCATGGGTTGACCCCAGATGGATCACTCTGAGACGTCTGTAGTCAGCAGGCTGGAAATCACAACTCCAGAGGAAGTCCAACATCCAGTCAGGTAAGAATTCCACCAAGTCGGGCTTCTCCATCGCCAACCGGTGCGCCTCTACCAGAGCGGCCTCCTTCAGCCGAACACTGGACGCTTCCTTCCACCAATCGTAGCAACATGCCAAAGGAAAAGAAAAATGTTGCAGCTCCACCTCAAAAGGATCGTCTGCTGGGTCCATTTCTGGTTGGGTTGTTCTGTCACGGTCGAGTGAAGGAAGCAGGACCCAAATGCAGATAACTCTGAGAAAACCTTTATTTCAAGGATAATGAAACATGGATGCCAACACGGAACACTCACCGGTGAACTCAGTCACCAACAAACAACGACCCAACACTGAACACAGAAAGAGCTAAGACTAAATACAGGGAGGGGTAATCACGACAACGAGAAACAGCCGGGCAGGGGAGGAGAAACACAAGGACAACAGGTGAACACAATCGGGTAATCAGGGAGGGAAACAGACAGAAAGCAGACAGGCAGGAAACTAACACAGACAAAACTACAAACATGACATAACATGAGAATCGTGACACAATATGGCTCTGCTAAAAACACTCACTCTTACACGCACCAAAGTTATATTTATCTAATATTTAACTCCCTCCACCCCCGCATACAATCCCGTTTAGAAGCCCCTCTTCTCTAATTCAACAACGTTGGACGAAATGACATTAAGAGAACGGAATTTACAATTAAAAGGCTGTTCAACGTCTGTTGCTAACTTGCTTCGGTATCCTAGCTTAATCTGTTATCTGTAAACGTTCCCTAAATCTACTAATTTAGGGATAATCCACTGACATCCTTTAATACACATGTTAATTTGAATAAGATGTACTGATAATATCCGCAATATAAATCTTTAAACTTCTTCTTACCTTTAAAAATCCGTCACGAACAGTCTATTATGCTGCAACTCTACAGCTCTGCTAGCCTTGGCGCTAACTTCCGGGGAATGATTGAGAGGCTCCACGATCCGCCATTGCTGTAAAAAAGTGCTCCATTGGAGTGAACGGAGATGTCGTAACTCTTCTATTATATGGCTGTGATCGCGATTAAATATTTTAATCGACTGACAGCCCTAATAGGAACATGACTCACCGGCCTCCCCCATACAGCTAGAGAATGTGATAAACCCATAGACTGTATATAACATGGACATAGGGTCCGTGACGTCACTCATAGGATTCTGCAGAGTTGCCGAGAAGCCCTTACTAGGCGGAGTCGGCCACTAACGGCTCGACAGTGACGTCAGAGTTCAACTCCCGCCTGCTCCCGCCTGTTCCAAATAAGGGCAAAGAGGCGGAGCCGAGGTGGGACCTCCTGCCACCGAGCTGGAAGTTCCAGAGGTGTTCTCAATCAAGTCCTCAGATTACTGCGAGTGTTGCCGCAGCCTGGGTAGGATCTTGATCCTGTCAGGATCTGCACATGATTTGTTGAATTCACAGTTTTAGCAAATCAGAAATAAATCCCAAATTCTTTACCCACTATTAAAGGTGGGGTAGGTAAGTTTGAGAAACCAGCTCGAGATACACTTGTTGTTATATTCCATGGAATGCTTTTAACATCCCGATAGCAATGAATATCTTAAGTGCTTTGACAAAAATCCATACAAAAATGTAATCTGTGGAAGCTGTAGTACTGTAAAAAAAAAAATCATGGTTTTGATTTCCGGACTGAACAAATGTAATAAAGTGTTACCCAGACAATGGACAAAGTGCTACTGCTTACAGTTAGTAATTGTTGTTGAAATAACTCTTACCCCCAAAGTTTGTTTAATGTGAAAATAATCTTAGATAGAAAGGAATTCAATATTTAAATTGCTCTTTTAGTGAAGCTAAATTCAATATCAAACAATGTTGTTTCTTTGTTGTACACAGGACAACATTCAACCTGATCAGCTTCCAGCTGATTCCAGCAGCAAGGATCAGAACCTTCACACACCTGACTCAGTTGAAGAGCAAATGGGCATCGACCAATTTGCTTCTTTGTTGTTGACTATCTACTGAAAATTAAGGGATGCTAAATAAAGGTCAGGCCGATATAGTAGTGGCTAATATTAGCCTCGCATATCATTTATATATCAATATTATGTCAAAATATTTCATTTAAATTCACCAAATGATTCATAAAACCTAGAGGTATATGTGAAGATGTATTTCTATGTGCTGTACTAGCAAAACTAAATGAACACATAAAGAGGTAGAACGGCTTATTGTCTTGTTGGAATACTAATGTTTGATATGTTTTGGTCAGAGTTACAAAATAGTAAATTATCTATCTTTGCTCACCACATCTCACCAGTTTTTTATCATCAGATGTGCATACATTTAATGGTTATATATTTCTGTCAGAGTGAGTAATGTTATACCTGCAAATGTCAAGTTACTACATTTTGTATATTGTAGGATCTGACAACACATGCCACTGCCTTTGTTATCAATGCCCGATCCAAGCATCGTCTGTCACAGGTAAGATGCTTCCTTACACATGAGAACAGAGCACAGTATTTGGCTACTTATTGTACACAGTTAGCAGTTAATAGTGGTTCACTGATGGCCAAGTTCAGTCTTAGTGGTTATCCACTTTACTGTTGTGTCTATGTCATAAGCAAAACTGTATATCACATAAAGCTACAGTGATCATGATAATGTGTTCCAACATCAAAGATTGATCACATCACTTTCATTCTCTCATTTTCAGAAAAGCATGAATGACATTGTTGCTGGGGTACAGCAGTATCAATCATCACTATTCATTTAATTTCAAACCTTTATTTATACAGATAAATCCCATTGAGATCATTGATCTCTTTTTCAAGGGAGACCTGCTCAAGTAGTTCCACATGAAACATAAAAGCATAAACAGAACAACAAAAGGACATCATACAGCATCATTTACATAATTATCCACATAAACAGGTACCAATAGCTTCTGATTGACTAGCATCCAACTGAGCTTTAAAAACATTTAGTGGCACCAGATTGTTCAGTTTCCATTTAATTTGCAGACTGTTCCAAGACAGAGGAGCTGCGCATCTAAAAGCTGTCTTCCCTAAGACAGTCCTAGCAGTTGGCACATTTAATAAAACCACAGCATTCGATCTCAGGCAGTAGCCACTTACAATTCTTACAATGGGTTAATGCTTTACAGTTTGTCACAAATCTCAGTGCACTGTGATACGCAGCATCTAACTTGACCAGGCAATTTGCAGGTGCATTCATATACATCAGGTCACCATAGTCCAGCACAGGTAAAAAGGTCACAGTGACTAGCCTTTTCCTGGCCTCAAGTGAGAAACAGGACTTGTTCCTGAAAAAGAAACCTAGCCTAACCCTCAGCTTTTTAAGCAGGTTATTGACATGAAGTTTAAAAGTGAGACAATCATCAAGCCAGATACCAAGGTATTTGTAACAGGCAACAACTTCAAGTTTTATTCCTCGTGTAGTTACAATATCTAAAACAGGCTCTGGTGTCTTTTTAGCTTTAGAAAAGAGCATTACCTTGGTTTTCTCAACATTTAAAAGAAGCTTTAGTTCAGAGAGCTGACCCTGAATAATGTTAAAAACAGCCTGTAATTTAACACCAGCCTCCTTAATGGAGGGACCTGCACAGTACATCACGGTATCATCCGCATAAAAATGTAAAGTAGCTTCATCCATATTTTCACCTAAACTGTTGATGTTGATGGAGAATAAAAGTGGACCTAAAACAGAACCTTGGGGAACACCATTTGCAATGTTCAACCACTCAGAAGACAGTCCATCAAAATGAACATATTGGGACCTTTCAGAGAGGTAGTTTACAAACCACCCCACTGCAAGGCTGGACTGGCTAGCCTCTGCTTTAAAATATGATGATCAACGGTGTCAAACGCTTTTGAAAGGTCAATAAATAGAGCTGCACAACTCTGCTTATTATCTAAAATACTCGCCACATCATTCACCACTTTCATTGTGGCAATGATGGTGCTATGTTGCTTTCTGAAGCCTGACTGATGTTTAGACAGGATGTAATTTGTACATAAAAACACCTTTACCTGTTCACTCACTAAGCATTCAAGAACCTTAGCCAGAACTGACAACTTAGAGATTGGCCTATAGTTATTTAATAAGGTGGCCTTCCCTCCTTTTAGCAAAGGCAGGACATAAGCTGACTTCCATACTTTTGGAATTGTATTTGTGTTGAGGGAGAGGTTAAAAAGAGTAGTGAGAGGTGGAGCAATAAAATCTGCAGCTATCTTTAAAAAGAAAGGTTCTACGTTGTCCGGGCCAGCCGGTTTCTTAGGATCTAACTTGGTTAAAGCTTCACGAACAACATCAACAGTAAAAGGGGTAAAACTAAAAGGGTTTTCCAACACACGTTTTTCAGAGTCACATACTGTAGTGTTCACAGAAGCAGAGTTAGTGACAGAATCAAATAGAGAACCACAGGAAACAAAATGCTCATTAAAGCAATTTAGCATAGTGGCCCTGTCCGATATAGAGCCAGATGCTGTGGTAATGCACGGAGGTAGCTCATTACGGATATTGCCGGTGGATAACGATTTAATGGCTTTCCAAAATGTTCCAGGATTATTCAGATTCGTTGTGGTTACTGACATATAGTACTTTGATTTAGCACTTTTGATTTGCGATGAGAAGCTATTCCTTAGCTGCCTAAAACGCAGCCATTCTACCTCTGAGCCTGATTTCCTAGCCTTTGCCCAGGCCTTGTTTCTCTCATGAAGGAGAATGGACAGATATGCAGAAAACCAAGGATTGTCTCGTCTCTTTACTCTAAATTTACGCAGGGGTGCATGTCTATCAATGATCTCCATAAAACCAAGATAAAAATAAGACCATGCAGTTTCTACATCAGCACACAGATCGATTTTACCCCAATCAAAATCAAACAGATCATGTACAAAACCCTGCTCCACTATTGGACAGTGGTGGGCCGTCAGGGCCAGCAAGGCCTTCTCTGCTGGCCTAAACATCATCAGAATATAAATTTAATTTTGATATATTTTTTCCACAAATATGTATTAAATTATTCCCCATAGTCTATTCTTTTCATTTCATAGCTTTCCTCTTGGTTGCGCTGCTTCCAGCCTCAGAACAAGATTTGGAGGGCTGGCCTTTATGTTAGAGCTTTTATCCAATCATATTTCAGCCATAATGTGTTGCCAGGGTCCAAGAAATCTGCCCTTAGGCCTTCAGAATCAACAGTGCGGGCGCCTGTAGCTTAAAGTGAACGGAAACAAAACTGTGGCGTTAACCAATCAGATTTTGAGTTGGCGACTACGGGCCAGCTAGCAGGCGTACGATGACGTCAGCACGTGCACGTCTTTTGATTGGATACGCACGATTGAGAGGCAGAGCTATGTAGAGCTAGCAAACCGAACTTGAATTTGAACGAGCTAATTTGTGTAGATTTCTACAAGCTGTTTTTTTTCAACCCACAATGGCTGAAGGAGGAGAAGAGATCGATTTGGTGGCAGATATAATTACAACGCCATTTTCAAGACGAACTTTTCAAGAAAAGCTACACATTGTGAGAAGAGAACGGCCAACCCCGACGCTAGCGAGCCTATCACAGCGGGGAAAAGGGTTTGTCCGCCACTTTCAAATCACTAACTACGAGCGGTACCCCTGGCTCACAGCCTCCGAGAGGCACTGCAAATGGTACTGCTGGGAATGCCTGCTATTTGCAAATGATCGATTTGGTGTTTGGAGCCACACTGGATTTGCAAACTTGAGTTGTCTAACCAAGGCAGCAACGAGACACCAAAGCACGGCTGGGCACTTACAAGCAATGGTGCTTTTGAAAACCTTTGGGGACCTTTGGAGTGGATCTACAGCTCAACGAACAAGTGCGCCGGGAAAACGGAGCTCCACAACGAAAGGGTGAGCAAAAATAGGGACTTATTGGTGGAACTGAAACGCACAGATAAACTGTACAACAGAGTCATTGAAGTCTTCTTGAGGAAAGAAAGGAGGATGGATTTTGTGTTCAAATAATCAGTTGTTTTGGTGAGTACAAAGCATTTTATTTATTTTTTATTTTAATATATTTTTGTCATTTTATGTCGTTAATATTAAATCAATATTAACGAATTAATATATATGTAATTAAAATGACAAATATATAAAAAATAAATGTTTGATGCTTCTGCAAGAGATATAGAGATGTGTGTGGGGCACTGGCTCAGCTGTGCAGTAAAAGTACTCAAGGAGACTTGTTGAATTGTTTTGGTTTAACCTTTATCAAAGTGGACATTCAGGGCTAGGAATACACTTTCACCACTGTCGCAAATATATCCTCATGAACAAATGCAAATTCATTGTTTGTTTTCTTTTATTTTCAGTGAATAGTTTGTGTCTTTATTGTCACGTTTCTTAAATGAAACTGCTTTGGGTGCGACAATGCGCTGTTTAGTGAACAAACTTGTTAAAGCTCACATACTTTTGGTGGACTTAATAAAACTTTGTAGACTAATGCCTTAAAAGCCCCTTTTATTTTTAAGTTTTGACAGTATCCAAGCGATCTTAAAGCTGGTAGTTTAACACTCTTAATTGTAAATGCGGATATATTGATTATAAATGCTTCGGAAATATTAATATAACTCTGGTGATGCAACGCCCGGTTATACTGCGTTTCTGTCTAAATGTATAGTTTCTAGAGCCATGGCGTCATAATGATGGTATTAAGAGGTGGAATAATTCAGGTAGGACTGTGTCGGACATCACTGAAGGCCTAGGTGTGAAATGCACGGCCCGCCACTGCTATTGGACAACCTCAGGACGCAGAAAAAGGAAGTTCTAAAGAAGAATTCAGGAAGTACAACCAATCAACTTGAAGAAGATGCAATGGATATATTTGACAGTTTCATTGACCCCTTTGCTAATGTTTCAACAACATTTCGCCAGAACAGTGTTATTAGGAAGCAGTTTTGTTGTGTGGATGCAGAGGAGATTCCATCCGAGGATTTTGATTATGATTGAAGAGGGACCCCAGAGGTGCAGTGAAGGTTTTTTTCATGACCTTGTTGATGGTTCTCTTTTAAAATCTCATCCCTTATTTTCAGGGAAACCAAATGCACTGCAGATCATTCTGTATACAGACGAAATAGAGATCTGTAATCCACTAGGATCCTTTGCATCAAAGAACAAGTTGTTAATGGTGTACTACACCCTAGGTAATATAAATCCAAAATACAGGTCTTAGCTGGCTGCTATTAGGCTACTTGCGATGGCTAAATCAGCAGACCTCCGTCAATCTGGCGTAGATGTAATATTGAATAGAATAAAGGAAGACATGGATGCATTGTACAGTGGTGTTAAAATGCAAACTATTAACGGGGAGAAAACAATACATGGTGCTATGGTTTCTCTCTGTGGCGACACCCTGGCAGCATGAACTCGCAGGGTTCAAAGAGGGAGTGTGCTTTGCTTACAGTAAGTGCAGACACTGTGAGTGTTCTTTTGAGGACATGCAGTCACAATTCAACAAGGATGCATATATTAAAAGAACATTGGAGAATCATGCCAAACAGTGTGATGAAATAGAAAAGGCTAGCACAGACTTGCTTCGAAACAGCCTTAGAACAATATATGGGATCAATCGAAGGAGCAAGTTAGTTGAATTCCCATCCTTTGATATTATTCGACAAACCCCGCAAGACATTATGCATGTCATTCTAGAGGGTATAGCTCCTTTGGAAATGAAATGTGTTTTGAATCATCTTGTTCAGTCAGGAGAGTTAAATCTGGACTCTGTGAATTCAGCTATTCTTGGTTTCCCTTATTCGCCGCTAGATGTTAGAGATCGACCATCCCCAATTTCTCTGAGTACACTTGTGTCAACTGATGGTAAACTAAGGCAGTCAACAGGGCAAATGCTTGTCCTGTTGAGGATATTGCCATTTGTTTTTGGAACATTTGAAAGTCAATGCATATGTGCAGTTGGTAATGGACTTAATAGAGATTGTTCAAATAGTCTTTGCACCTGTTCTTACCATTGCAACTGTGTCAAGGTTAAAGTTACTGATTCAAAGTCATTTGAAGCATTGGAAGGAACTTTTTCCACACCACAATGTTACACCTAAGCAGCATTACATGATACATTTGCCATCACAGATAGAATCATTGGGTCCCATGGTCAGACATATGTGTATGCGGTTCGAGTCTAAGCATTGTTTATTTAAGCAATGGGCCTCCAAGCTCAATTTAAAAAATGTATGCAAGTCTTTGATTAATCAGAACCAAATATATGAAAGCTGCCAAAATGTTGACCCTTCCAAGCACCCAATTTTTTCAAATAAAAAGGAGATAGGTCCTGTATCTGAGGTTAGAGATCTACAATATTTACATGGAAAATTGAGGGACTTCCTAGGTTTCAGTTAAATTAACCACGCTGTATCAGTGAAATAGCTTGTGATAAATGGTAATAAATACATTACTGAGAAGTCCTTGATCCTTGCCAATGTACTAAATGGTAATACACCAGAATTTGGACTTGTCAAAAGCATATTTCTTGTTGATTCTAAGCTTTATTGTTTGGAATATCAGCCTTTTCAGTCTATATGCTTTGATAGAAATGTTATAGCTTATCAAGTTGAGGTCCCACACCTTGCACAGGCCACTGAGTTAGTGGATGCCGAAAAGCTGGTTGATTGTACCTCTTATTACACAATCAGCAGAAAGGGCCAAACCTATGTACAAGTGAAATACTATCTTGGGGATGTAATGGAATTGCACAACAGTTCAAATGACTCATAGTGTGTTTCTTTGATATGATGATGTTGAAGCATTTAAAGCAAACCTATCAGGTTTAAATTTAGGACTAAGGTCCTGACTTAGGATATGTTATTAGCAGATACAAATGTTAGCTGTTTGGATTCCAGATGCGTTTTGCATTATAGTTTGCAGTGTACCTAAATCATCATAAATCAATAAATCATCTGTATCTTTGTATAATACTGGGTCTTTCTTTCAGGTTGTTTTAAATGTTAATTACATAACATGTTATCAGCCATTTAGGTGTTTATCAACGCTGTTTATGTTTGCTAAATGCCCTTGGCTTGAATAATGTTACCTAACTTTTCAAATGAGATGTTTGCCCATAGTGCTCAATCACTTTAGCTTGCTGAATAATACATGCTTAAAAGAATGTTCTTAATGCAGTAGTTTGACTTGGCTGGTACTGTTATTTCTGTATACTGCATTTCATGGACATACTTAATTGATGTACTGGGTTTTAGACTGACAATGAATTTAATTTGGTCATTATCTGTTTTTAATATGTTAAGAGATGAAAAAGGATAGGATGCTTGCAATAAGATATTCTGACTTTGAAAAAGCAGTTTTCTACTTATCAGTGTTGATCTAATACCTTTAGAATTATGGTATTTCTCAATTTAAACATGAATTTACTCAGAATCAGTATTAAAATCTCAAGAACAAGTAATACAACCTTATTAAGATAATTAAGTAAAAAACACTTAATGGAAGTGAAATTCACTACTGCAAAAACTTCTTTGTAAGAGGAAATATCTTAGCAGACAAAATATAAGCATATTTTGTCTTGATTTAAGATATTTCATCTTAGTAAGATTTCAGTTTTTGCAGTGTAGTTAATTGCCACAAATTACCCGGAGTGTGGTGGTCATTTCCTCGTTATGTGCTTAGGGAGGTCGCAGAAGCTAATGTTACACCAATCACATGAAGTGTTCTCAATCAAGTCCTCAGATTACTGCGAGTGTTGCCGCAGCCTGGGTAGGATCAGAAACAGGTTTTCATTTTGTATTTGTCTTTTTCTCTTTTCACTCCAATATCTCTCTTGCTGTATCTGTTGCAGTTCTTGTCACTCTGAATAAGATATCTTTACCCTATTTTCTCTCATTTATTCTCTACATATGAGTGAATTCTTTTCTTTTATCCCAGGAGAAATCATCTTCACATCTGTCTTGTCCAAAAAAAAAGAAGTAATTTTTCCCTCTGTCTTTCTTTCTTTCTCAAATTTCAACCTCATCATTTCTTCTTCTGATCTTCTCCTCGCTCCATGTTTCGACTGCTAATTTATCTTTCTGCAAGTTTCATTCTCAGAATTTCTCCGTGCATCATTTCACCTCCGTCCCTCTCTCTGGTTTTGTCTTGATTTGAGCTGCCTAAGGCCTGCAGAAAAAAAAAGAATGCATTTTGATGATTTTACAAGAGGAGATGTGCGGGAAGATTGGGGAGGGAATAGGCGAGTAAAACACTGAGACAGAAGGAGAAGAAAGAGGATGGAAGAACAGTTTAGAAAGGAAACTAAAATAAAAAAGATAATCCTGCATTCATGTGCCCTTCGAATGTTCCCAATTCTCGAGTTTGGAAGTTGATCTCCCGACTACAATGTGTAGATTAGTTAGAATATGGAAACAACATGGATGCTTCAAAGAAGATGCGTTATAATTTGTTTCATACAGATTTTTAAAGATGATTTTGACATAATGTTTAAATAGTATAAATCTCTGGCGTGTGCTGCAGTTATGAGCTAATACCATGTTACAAATTACCAGAGGTGGGAGTAAGTCCTACATGTGCAAGTCATGAGCAAGTCTCAAGTCTTGACCTACAAGTATCAAGCAAGTCCCAAGTCACTGTGGTGAGAGTCAAGCAAGTCAAGTCATTGCTCAGGTCAAGCAAGTCAAGTCATATGAAATTCTGATGAATAAGCCCAGTTTCCGCATTTAAATCAGTTAAAAGACAATGGTTATGAACATGGATTCAACCTATGATCTTCATTACATACACAGTTAATCATTTGAAATCTAATTTAGACCGATGACAATCATATTAGATTCATATTAACCCCAGAACTGCAGACAATATAGCTAGGACTCTGCTAGGAAGTCTGTTCAAAAAGGCAGAATTCCAGGTAATAAAATCATATATGGCATTTGCAATTACACATATTTAATTTAAATTTCTGTTAACACTAGAACCGCCAACAGCGTCAGCACCAGATATAATTTTCAAATCATTTAATTTGTTCCTCTTCATCATTTAAACTAAAGTAAAACTAAGTAGGATGATTTAAAACTCACTTAATTGGGTTAATTTTGAAATTGCTTCAGTTTATCATCATAACAGATCAAAAAGTTCAGATTCATTTTACAATAAATCAAAGAATGATGCACTTCTACAAACAAAAACAACATAATTAAAACATTTAAACAAACTACTAAAAGTAGATGAACTACATTATTCAACAGTTTACAGTAACTTCTGATAATAACACAGGGGAAATAAACGAGGCATCTCTTTTCTTCTCTCTCCCCCTCTCCTGACAGCCCGTCAGTATCAGGGTTAGTCAAAATGAATCCCTTGGTGGTTCTAGTGTTCATTTATCGTTTTGTCTTCTCTTTGCAATGCTTAATCAATTTGAAACCAAGTCTAACGTAGCTTAAACTTAACGTTAGCTTTCTAGCTAACACAACACATGCACGCACCTTTCTCTGTGGGTTTATTTTGTAGTGACGAATGAAGTTGGATGTTGTGGTGGTCGTGTCACTGATATTTATGCTGCAGACCCGGCATACCGCTGTTCTTTTCTTATTACCGTCATCGACAACATAATCCTTGAATCCAAACGTGACTATTTGTGGAGTAACGCTAGCCGCTGCCATGTTAACTGACACTCCTGCCTTCTAGTGGGTTGCCAAAAAAACTAAACGTAATATCTCAATACAAAAACAAACGCAAATATTTTATTTTAAACAGTCAAGTCCTTTCAAGTCATCTATCTCAAGCTTAAGTCAAGTCTCAAGTCATGAATACCAAGTCAAAGTCAAGTCAAGTCTTTTATCAATGTTAGTCAAGCAAGTCTCAAGTCAAAAAATATGCGACTCGAGTCTGACTCGAGTCAAGTCATGTGACATGTGCAAATTACACACATTTGCAAATTTGAGAGAAAGACAAAATCTGAGAAAAAAAGTCTAATTTTGAAATAATATGTAGATACCTTACATAACAAACATAATTCTGTGTAATATGAAATCAAATCACCCTTCCATGTTACAAATTACACACATTTGAGAGAAAGTCAAAATCGGAGAAAAAAGTCAAAATCGGAGAAAAAAAATCTAAATCGGAGAAAAAAAGTCTAATTTTGAAGAAATATGTAGATGCCTTACATAAGAAACATAAATAAGAAAAAATAATCACCCTTCCATGTTACAAATTAGACAAATTTGAAAGAAAGTCCAAATCTGAAAGAAAATCTGAAAAAAAAGTCAAAATATGAAGGAAAAAAAGGAAAATTCTGAGAAAAAAGTCTAATTTTGAAGAAGAAAAGTAAAAATATGAAGGAAAAAAAAGGAAAAATCTAAGAAATAAAGTCAAAATTGGAGAAAAAAAGTCTAATTTTGAAGAAATATATAATAATAATAATAACAATAATAATAATACATTACATTTATAAAGCGCTATTCCTGGTGCTCAAAGCGCTTACAAGCAAGTAAAACAAAATAACAACAAAAGTTCATGTAGATGCCTTACATAACAAACATAATTCTGTGTAATGTGAAATAAATTCTGCTATTTGTGTTCAAATGATTGGCCAACTCTCCAATTTGTTCAGACTTATTATATACATTTTATCTGTTGTGACCATAGGTTGCGACCTCATTTTTCCAATTACTCTCACGCCACCTCAATCGAGCATTAAATGTTGGAAAATGGAATAAAGAGGAGTTAAGAAAATAAGTGAAACACAATTTGAGAATGAATAAAGTGAAGGAAAGGTAATGAGGGAGGTACAAGTGAAGAAAGGGGGAGAAGAGAGAGGAGAGTTTGATGAATAAAGGTGAACCAGCAGGATGGAGGAGACTCAACAGCAGGGAAGTCAAAGCTGCTGTAACTGTTGGCACTTGGTCAAAAACTCCAACAGATTATTTTTCCCAAGACAGAAAATGTAAGACTCTTTGCGGTGTTAAGAAAATGTTTAAAAAATGACATGGATGTCATAACATTAGTAAAGAATGATGGTTCCTCTGCCCGCCTCACATATTTATTGTGCACTGATGTCTGGATGAAAAATGATGTTTCCATCACAGCTGAAATTATTTTAAAAGGAAAAAAAGGGAAGATTATTGGCACAGTTTCAAAGCTTTATCAACACGTTATATCTCTCTTAAGAGAAGGGAGGCTTTCACTCTGCTACATGTACGCACACACAATGGCAGTTAAGACCTCCACAATGCAGGCATACACACTCACACACGTCTAATATATACAAACACACACATCATACACACATGGTCTCACCGTGCAGAAATGAAATTGTGCCTACTCCTCTGTGTGTTGAGTGATACAGACCACATAGGAAGGGAATGTTTCTGCTTTACTTCACATTTAAATGATGAAAAGTTAAACTCAAAGCCCACACACACACTCACTCACATAAACACTGTATCCTTTTCTGTACTTTCACATTCATATAAAATGCTCACAGAAACACATGTCTCCACTATATTCATATCTGAGGTGTTTTCTGATCTTACCATGTACTATGGTTCTGTTCATTATTTTGTCATTTACGTACATTTTTATGATTTGCGTATAATACATTTACTGGCTTTCATTATTGTTTCAGGTGTAGATGCTAATGGCTCTTTCTGCCACTAGGAGTCCCCAAAGTCAAAAACTGTCAACTCGTTTTTTTTCTTGATTGAGAGGAACACAAAGATAGCAGCGACTACTTTTGATCAATCCTCAGGAGCCAGATGTGTTTCATGTTGCCAATGGTGAGATTCACAAGCCTCCAAACTTTACTCATAAATTGATACTCCCTACATTTCCCTCAGGTAACATTAAATATAATTCAACCACCTTGATATGACAAAGTGAGTACAACTTCAAAATCAGCGATAATTACGGTAATGTTCTTTGGGTTGACTTGAAGGACACACTTCAACTGCAACATTTTCAGTTAGAAATGGAAGACAGCATTTGTAGAATAAGCTTTTTAAATCATTGCTTACAGGTGCAGCGTGACTCAACTGGGTCTGCTCCTTCTTCAGATTGCGTGTGCAGAACGTGGGTTTATGTAATTTGGACCAAAGTCTGTCCAGTCCTGTCTAAAATCATTATCTGTCTTTTAAATCAGAAAGAAAACATAAAGGACGCAATCCAAACAAAGTCATCTTGGCATCGTAATTGTTTCGCATGCCGCTAAGGTTGTGGTGTAAGCGAGAAGAAAAATAAATCCATCTACTGAAAGACGAAGAAGAAATTACATAAATTAGCACAATTAGCCCACTGCCAAAAAGTTGAGAGCTCAGAGGAGCGGAGAAACAAATGAGGCACAGTAAGAAGGTCAGTGCTGAACTCATGATTTAAACCATTTTGGACTGAAAAGCATATTGCATAGCTACTACGATAATACATTTGGTAGTGAAGGATCTGTGTGTATTTCAATATTTTAATCAAAAGGTCATCATGACACAAAAAGGCTGTAAAGACTATTCTCAAAGTCCATTAAGTGTGTTTGTATAACCCTTAGTTTAAACCTCAAAGGGCTCAATGAGGTCCTCTGGAAACAATAAAGGAAAATGACGACCTCTAGAGGCCCTGAATTTGGCTACAATCTCTAATAAATACATTAGTGTTTAATCCATGTGGATTCATTGATGCCAAATCTTTAGATTAAAAAAAATTCCCATACACGCAGTGGAACTACAGTGTTTGCCAGATTTTGGACCGCTTCACTTCACTGCTGTCCTTCAAAACTGAACTGATTATGTGATAATGGACAAACAAAATTAGCAAAATCCAAATTGAGTGGTTAGTTTCTCCCCTCAGACACAACAATTGTAAGCCACAATACTGTGTTAAACTGCTGTACTGTACATAGCAACTTCTCAAGTGCACCTTAATTTCAACAATCTCTAAAGAAACTATACTTGCCATGAACCACTTTCTGAGTTATTAAACCATCCGATTTGAGACTCCAGTCCAACCGTATTTACTTCAATATAATGCTGAGCTTATAACCATCTTTTAATTAAGTTTGTAGGGACATCATTCAAGTGCATGTCCAGGTGAAAAATGTTGCTCTATTCAATAAAATAAGGCTGACCAGTGAATTGTACAGAAACTGCAAAAGGCTGACTGGAATCATTAATGCCGGTATCTGCAGTCTTCACTGTGATTATGAGATAACAAAGGGAGACAGCGAGCCAAAGGAAACAACAGTAATAGTAGTAGTAGTAGTAGTATAATATTATTTAAGACGTGTGGTGCATATCCAGAGAAGAGAGAAAGACTGACACATTTAGAAAAAGGATAAGAAAGAGAAACCATTTAATCATGTAATAGAATATCAACAAGGATGCAATGAAATGTAATAGCCAGACACGAAACAGGATTTCTGCCGCATTTATCAAATATCTGATATCTTCTTCAGGGAGTTCCCTGACCACCCAGCCAAAGGGTTTACAGACTCTCAGATACAAGAGAGCTTAGTTTACGCCACAATCTCAGAAACTATCTGGTTTATCAAAGGAATGATCATATTTGGAAAACAACAACCAACGTATTTAGAGAAGCTACAGCTGCCTGACTCCCTGATGGAGAACATGTTGATATTTAAACTTTCAATGACTTTACTTATCATTTAGAATCAGATTGTGATTGCTCAATTTATTTGTGGTGGGTCTGGTTGGGAGGTTGACCGAGGCCACATGCAGTCCGAGATGGATGAGC